>NC_090798.1:6690000-6990000 GCF_040054535.1 Antennarius striatus | reverse complement strand
AAGCAATGTTCAGGGTAACTGAAGCGGTCGGCTGTTTTCAGTGGAAAAAAAACTGCTCTGATAAGGACGTCCCCTTCTGTTGAGCGCACACAGTTAGCCGTTAGCTGCTGATGACATTCATCTTCTTGAAGACGGAGTGACTGGAATCGTTCACGGGTCACGGGTTCTGCTGGAGCCTTTCTCGGCTGTCTGCGGTTGAAGGGCGAGGTATACACCAGATGAAGCGCCAGCTCATCGTAGGGCCACGCAGAAGAGAGAGAACCATTCACACACACACACACACACACACACACTCACAATTTGGAGCGATCGATTCACCTGAGCTGCAGGTTTTAGGAGGTAGGAGAACATTCAAACTCATTCAGAGGAATTGAACCTGGAACCTTCTGGCTCTGAGGCAACAGCACTACCCACTCCACCAATGTGATGCTCACAGTGGAACATTTTTGACTTTTTAGATCTCTTCAGCCAAATTTAATCTGGGCTCCCCCACCCACAACCACACCATCATGCTAATTACGACAGTCAATGTTTGGTTTTTCACACTATCAATCCCATAAACCAGTGCCAGCATGTTTAGATACATATATATAACAAAGGGAGATAAAAATTAAAAGTCAAGACAGTTCCAAATTGATTATTACTCTTCTTCCTCCTCATGTTTAACTGCTCATAAGTTAATTGGATTTTTGTTTGCCTTTACCCAAGCTTTAATTATAGGTTCCTATAAGACACACATGCATACAGTAGATGCAGAATTTTCATCAACTAGCACTCGAATATGTATCTGCATGTTTATTTAATATCTAATAAAATCTGACAGCCTTTTTTCAGCGGAGGAGATGGAAAACCATAAAGGTGAATCTGCACATTTTATTTTCGCTTTTAATTTTAGTGTAACCCTCCCAACACCTGCCTGTTCAATTACCATGTTGTCCAATCAGCATCTTGATGTATAGTGATAATGCATCTAATATGATTGATTACCACATGGATATAAACACATCTGTATTTTGTTTACACAAAGAGTTTAGTCTTGTTCTGTATTTTCTAGAGTGTATTTTCGTCTCCTGTCCGCCTCTTTGATGGTATGTTTCTGTTCAGGCCGATAAAGGACTTTAAAATAGAAAAAAGATTAAACTTAAAGAGAAGTCATGTGATGGCGTCTGGAAAGATTAAGAGATTTCATGGAAGGTGGAAAGAGAGAGAGAGAGATGGACTGAATTAGAGGGGGTGTTTCGATTGAAATTGGAAGTGAAGTATCGGCAGCACTTCACACGTACACACCAACCATCTGACGAAGAGCTGGGGAGCATCTGTAGAGTGGAGACAGTTCTCATACAGCTGGGTCCTGTTGGCCGTCAGCGTTACGTACGTGAACCCTCCCAGTCTCTTTCCTCTCAAAAAACACATCTCTTTTTAGCCATCACGCGTCATTGGCTAGAAACCTCATCACTTTCTCCTGGGTCCTTTCTTTCATAACGACTTCTCTTTCTGCGCAGAGATGGGGGGGGGAAGCAGTGGGAGGTTGGTGAGTCAGAGGCAGGTGTCTGACAGGCAGCCAGCCTGCCACCTCAAGAAATGTCTCATCCACCACTTCCTGTGTTTCCTTCGCGTCTACTTCTCTCTCTGTGGCTCAGTGCTGCTTTCTCCAGATACCAAGACCCCAAAGAGGAAGGCCAAATCTATCTCCTGCCCTTCCTGTAATTCTTGCACTTCTTTTTGTCTCTATACCCATGTTTTGCGGCCTTTTCCTTTTTCTTTTTCCTTTTTAAGGTTAAATTTCCTTCCAGCCAGATTTTGCTGCAGGCCGTTGACCAGGCTTCTAAAGCAGCACAGTGCTGGAACGGCCCGCTGTCCTGCTGGGACACTACTCACAAACACATGTGGTGCAACAGCCAAATATCCACTCACACGCTCAAAAATCTATGCACATAGAGCTGAAAATGCAAACCAACCAAACCAGAAAGAAAAAAATGGTTTGTTTCTTTTCCATCAAGCTTTCATCCTGTTTGGTTCACCCTTCGGACAGCAGCTCTTATCTCTCTTTCCTCTTGTTTCAGGTTGTTTGGTCGAGATTCTTTGAGCTGCTATCAGATCAGTTAGTGATAGAAAATGTTTTGCACCTATTAAATGTGTTTGGGTTTTTTTCTTACTGATGTCCTGATTGTGTTTGTTCCACGCTTACCTTCTATTCACTCGGTTCATACCCAACATAATGCTCACCCACATCAAATAGAGAAAGCATTTAGACAAACCAGCTGAATTAGCAGGCAAAAGCAAAACATGATTTTGGATACAGACCACAAAGGCTTTTGTCATACCTGTTTTTATCTTTGGTTATCAAAGGGATTTTGACCAGGCATGACATGGCCAGCTCAGAAAAGGTTTTTGCTTCCTAATTGGTCTTAGCCCTGCTAGGTTGCACCACTGGGCGGCAAACCGATAATGCTACTTACATTGTATGTAATGTTCAGCATGGAGGCAAACAACAATCATGAAAGAATGAATTATCTAAAAATGAAAAGTGAAATACAAGTCTGCCTTCCTGAACAGAAACGGGTCCGTTTTATTCCTCTATTATTTGCATAAGATCAGTTGAGCTGGTCAGAAGTGGAAAAACGTATTAAATGGATTAGCATGTATTAAATGCCATTAGGAAGCTGTGCACTGATGCTTTGAAGGATTTTAAACAAAAGTCAAAGCAGAAAAAGAACGAAGCTAAAAGACGAGTATGGATGTTTTATGTCATAGTCATGGTCATTTTTACTGTCAAATGTACCGTATATGAACGACGTACAGCACAGATGAAATGTAAGTCCTCACAGCACACCCATGGGCATATGAATGTGTTCAGATTACAGAGGCCTTCAGGAGGAGATGAAAAGAACTTAAAACTGTGCTGAAATGGTAAAGGAGAATATAACGTATTTGTATGAAACAGTTCTCAACGGAAAATGGAAGTATGAGGTTATTCAGCGTGTCACAGCACTTACATCACACATTAGAGAGGAAGACATACGGTCGGTCTATGATGCTGTAGAAAAATAGCATCAGGAAGAAAATTAAGGTCTCAGGTTTCGAGACGACAATGGACGCTGTGGCCTTTCTGGTTGAAATGATTCAGACCTAAAATTAAAAAGGCATGATCAACTGGGATATGTTACAAAAGGTCCAGTCCTTCAAAGGGAAGTTGGATATTTTTAAAGTTGGTCTCCAGGACAACAATGAAGCAATGACGTACGGTCAGGCTGAGAGAGATGTTACGTCTCACAAAGAAGAAACTTTTTGTTTGACAACTTCAACCTTGGAAAGCGGCTCCTTTTTTTTTTTTCTATCAAAAACACTTTTTGGTCATAAATGTTTTTACCACAGGATAAAAAACATCTACAAGTGGGCAGATACCGCTTGTCGACAAATGAAACGTATTGATCTGAAGTGACGTTGGGAGAGATCAGTGGTATTTGTGACCCTGACCTGTTCTAAATACAGTCAACACCTGAGAGTGTCTTACCTGTTCTTCCAAAGGTAACAGTTTTCCCTTTGACCATGTTTCCTCCCACAGTGAGAACCACTCAAACTAATTCAAGTTGAAGTATAAGTTAAGAATATATTCATGCCTGTGTGAGGAACACAACGATCCTAATCCTCCCGAGATTGAAAGTGCTGACAGAAAAAGCTGAAGCCCATTTTTCTTCCAAATCAGTTACGGAAAGGGAGACAATGCATGTGAATGAACATATGGATTCAATTACTTTTTCTTTCTTTTTTTTCATAAAAAGGAATTTGTGCTTCCATCTTTAAATGATTGTTAAACTCAGTTCAGCCTAAAAAAAAAAAGCATTTTATTTAGTTCTCCTTTAAGGGTGTTGTGTTTTTATGGACAGAATTTACTAACTGCAAAATTAGAAATAAAGACTAGATTGTATTTTTATGAGGTGTTTTGGTTTAATAAAGATGTGAACTTAGCTGACTTCTTCAGTTTGGCAATAAGCACAAGAATCTAATGGTGCTTTCCAGTTAAACAGGGAAATCAGAAGTTCACCTGGAAAACCGCTGCAAGAGTTGCAGAAATCTCAAACTTTTACTCTGTGTATCGAAAGAGAGGCAGTTCAACTGATATACAGTACACTGTATATATGGTATTGGCCAACTTTTACCTCTAGATGTGCTGCTGTAGTTTTGTGTAGGAAAACTACTGTAGTTATTTCTCTATCTTCCTAAATGTGAGCACGGCGGTTCATTTTGTTGGACTTCCTGACTGACACGTCATTCTCAGTTCCAATCTCTGACGAACATGGAGGACACCATACTTGTTTGGACCTCAGCAGGAGCAGACGGTTGATTAAATGGAACTCAAGCAAACTGAATTGAAGACTCATTTTACACAATCACGCCCCACTGTTGACGAATATGGATCTGTGCCAACCTTCTTCACCGCTTGCCTTCGTATGAATAGCATTTACTCATCTCCAAAACAATCCCTATTTACATATGTTGGAGTTGTTTTCTGTGTCACCGTGTTCACCAACAAGAAAATATCATATCTTCCATTTCTTTCCGTGTGTGAAATCACACTGCTAGTTATAACATGGGTGTTTCCCGCAATTAAGGTTAATAAAGAAAGAATCAACCAATGACATGTTTGAGTCATGATAGTACGGAGAGACTTTGTCTAGTGAGATTAAAGTATTTTGGGAGGCTGTATATTACGACATTTATCTCTGTAGCTTTAATGTAATTAAGTGTCTTCAGAATGTGGTCATTAAAAAAAAAACAGTACTTGCAATTTAATGATGGCTAATGAGGTGCCTGCATCTGTGAAGCACTCTCAGCTCCTCTGTATTTGATGTGATTGCTTAATCACTGCCATGTTCATTCAGCTCCTGGATTTTTATTCTAACATCTTCAGATTGATTTTCGGTGCATTTAACCTTTTTCTAATGATATGATTCAGACGAATGTTCAAACCCAACGTTCAATTAACCCTAGAAATGAAAATTTAAAAAAAAAAAAAAACAACTCACTGCAGACACCATAATTAAAATATTGTCTTTATTTGTTCAGATTAGAATTAGTTATCTTGACATTTCACATTTATAATTACAGTGACCTGTATCTACAGTATGAATGGCAGGCATTCACACATTGATACTTCTGCATTTACAACAATTAACCACTTAAGTCCTTTTTACAAAATATTAGCACAATACCCCATCGATTAAAAGCATTATGTACCTCTTTTGTTTATTCACACTGAACAAAAGAACTGCAGGATAATCTCTGAAGACATTTCCATCTATTTTCTTCTGAACTAGCTGCTAACTTCCTGTTGTTGATGTCGTTTATTATACTTTATCATTCCACTCTCCTTTTCTTTTAGCTTATCTGCTGCCAGTTCACAGTCTGAGCAAAAATTACTTTTTTTTTTTTTGTGGTTACGCTGATTGGCGAGTAAAGGCACAACGGCCTCAAGCAGGCTTTGCAACAAAAAAAAAAAGCCCGCAGCAGCGTAGCCTTGATCCACCGCATTGAAAAGTGTTGAAATCTGCATGAATGCTATATTTCCCTGATTATAATTACCAGGCACCCCAATGGCCGAAGACTGATGGGTAGAGCAAATAACAGCACATTTTCACATTTTGTTCTCACATACACGCACACACAGGCATGCGCACGCCACAATTTTTAGTGCATCCATTCATCGTATTCATTCCCTCGATGCTCCTTACTTCCTCCCTCCTTTCCTCTGTTTCATTTCCCAACATCTAATTGCTCTGCCGGTTTCTCTTCCTTCAGATTCATTGCTTTTCATACATTTCTACCTCTTATCGGAATGACTTGATATTTATCTCTGCACTGTTTTCGCTCTGATCACCTGTTTCCCTCGGCCTGCTCCCAGCTGTGTTTGTGCATTGCAGTCCATGCGCTGAGATGAGCTGTAACAGCTGAGACACAATCACCAATCTATCTATAAATCAATCATGTTATCACCTGCTGACACTTCTGTGTGCATGCATTTGTTTGTGTGGCAGTGGGTAGAAATTCATTCAGGAGCATGCTTTTCATTTGCCATCATTTTTCTTCTATGTCTTCTTTGTCCCTCCTTTATTGAATCCTAACTCCAGTAGGATTTGTGGAGTAGTATGGTCTCCTTAGAGCATCATCTCCTTTGTTGTTGCATCTGTGCTTATGTGAACGTACATGCAGGTGCATCAGTTGAGACACGAGTGGGTATGAATGTGTGTGGGTATGTGTGTGTGTGTGTGTGTGTGTGTGTGTGTGTGTGTGTGTGTGTGTGTGTGTGTGTGTGCGACTGTCTGATTGCTTGACTGCTCTTCCTTTCAGCTCAACTTGTTTGGATTTTCCCCTCCTACCTTTATTTGCCAAAAGGCTCAGTCACAAAAGGCTTGTGACAGTTTTACTTGTCAAACATGTATTTGCATTTCCTCCTCTTCTGTGCTCATGTTTTTCTTCTTGTTATTTGTTTGGTCTCTTTCTTTTTTAATACAATTGTGAATCATCTTCTTCCTTGGCCTGAAATGGAAGGATGGGAAAATTACAAAGTGAAAGGACAACTAAATGAGAAGGAAGTGAAACGACATGAGTGGAACGAAGGGCAACATTTTGATCCTGTTTTAAGTACTTAAATATAGAGATGTCACAGCATGAAGAATGAAGAGATTGTTGAACATGTCTGAATCATTATTGTGATGTTTGGGCAAAAATGGGGCACGGCAATGACAAATCAGATATGGTAGCATTGTTCAGGGGTTAGCTCGTTCTCTTCATGGGTTCCAGGAATTGCTGACTCGAAACAGGTTGTAGATATCAAAGATGTAGATGTTGAGATTGGCTCCAGCCCCCCCATCCCCCACCCCCATCCCCCCACACACACACACAACCATACAAAATAAGGTGACAAGAGACACCTGGAAACTTGAACAAGAAAAAAAGAGTCTGGAAGAGTAATTCAGCAGAACCCAGCACTCACCGACATCCAGTAGATGTCCTTTAAGAGAGTTGTTTATGACATAAGAGTGCATTTTAGTCAGATAATAACATCCTTAAGTGTTGTTTAAGTGTGCACAAAATGTTCTGAGTTACACCTATTATCAGTGTTCTTGTCATTGACATCTTATTTGCACCGAAGCGGTGAGGAACCAGCCAACAAGTGGACTGTGTTGGATACAACAAGGATTCCACAGGTGAGAACAAACACCTGCCCAATAAATGCTTCATCATGTTTCTCCACACGGTTTGTGAATTTGCATATTCACACACTTACAAGATGGTTTCCTCAAGGCAACAACGAAGAGTTCCCCTGAGGAAATAAAATTATAACAGTTTTGGATTCAGTCTTGCAAATCTGACAAGGCAGAACTACAAAGACAGGCCAGGATTAATAGCCCAAATGTGGAAAAAGAGCCAGAATATTCAAGTGACTTGATCCATTGAGCTGACAGTGTGCCTCATATTTAGAAATGGAATAAAGTGACAGCCAACAAATCAGCACCATGTTTGTGTGTTTTACATGATTAAATGATGGTGGGAGTATTAAATCAAACTCAACAACTTGAAAGATGCTTTTTTTTTCAATGCAAAAATAATATTTGTTTGAAACGCAAATACACTGGGTGTTGACCACATGTGGTATTTATTAGCTGGTGGTTACACTGAACGTGCTGCTCCTCTTTTGTTAGGGAATCATGGGAGAATAGTGTGATGGCTTGTTTTTATCAGCAACACAGCCATTTATCTCCCACTCATGCTATTATGGAATAATTTAGCTGTACATATTTCATATTCGGTGAAATCGCATTGTTCCCAGGAGGTGATGTGTTGTTTGATTTGTATGTTGAACATTACATTGCCGTCATTGGGGAATATGAAGACATAAATATGAAAAATAAAAATGTAAATAAAAGTATGAATATATGCTATGTGGCTGAAACTCATAATTTTAGACACATGTGACAAATGAACATATTACACTGGAAATGTTTATTTGAATAGAACATAGTGAATGATGAAGTTGTATATAATAGGAATGCATACTCATTATACATCTTAGTTGAACATAATCCAATGCATTGCAGCATGTTTTTGTTCTTTAAGCATTGCTGCCTCCTGCAGTTCTTCTTTCTGCTGCTGTCTCCACAGGCTGCAGTTGACCAAATGAAATGTCTGGTCCCCATTACTGAGCTCCGAGGAGTCATCCCCACCTACTATGGAGATCCACAGAGCAGAATCTGGAGCATAAAATGTCGAGGCTAAATCTATCACTCCACCCCATTATGTTATCATTTTCATCATGCCGAACAGCTTTCGCTTGTTACATAAATGAAGTGCAGATAACATGGACATCAAATGTTTCTAGTCTACCTTTTATGCTATTATTGCTGCTGTTATGTCACAGTCTTCTTTCTTTGGCTGAAAACTTGGAGAGAAGTAGAACTTGTTGAAAGATTAAGTTACTTTTTTTTTCAGCTTCATAGTCATGCATCTCTTTGTTTCCATGTGTTGTGTGTGTGTTTTTGATCCCTTTTTGGCAGTTCAACAAAGCTGTGTTAAAACTTTTGTAGTTAGAAGATCTTTATTTTTCTACCTACATAGACTGCTCTGTTCGCATGGATCTAACAATGTGATACATATCACACAATACTGCAGATATTATTTAAAGAAATAAGTATTTTTGGCTTAAATGTTTATTTAAGGTGTCAGTTTTGTAGTTGTGATGCAATTCATCCAACAACTATCTTGAATTATCATCCCTTCAGCTCTATTGTGCATTTCAGAGTCTCTCAGTTCATTGGTTCTTCACCATTTGGGTGTTTTTTAGAACCATTAGTTTGATACTACTAAACACAGATCTCCACCAGTAAACAAATTTCTGGTGGAGCTTTTAGCAGGTAAATTGTTAAATATAACGTTCAGAAGATGGAGACCAAAAAACATCTCCGTGCCAGTGTTCTTTTATTTGGATGTTAAGTAGACACATGTTTGCCATATCAACCATAGATCTTCTTTATTTACATTTAGTTGTAATCTGACCACGAACTTGAATTCCTCCTATCCCATAGCTGGTAGGAAGGTTTCCAAGACCATAAATGACCAGCAACACCGACCTGAAAAATACTCTAGTCTGTTTTTGGTGGTGTCTAGATTTTGATGACAGTCAGTGGCTTCTCTATTTTAACTGGTTGTGGGGGTGTTGACACCTGTAAGGCACCCAAAAAACAGAATAATATATACCTGTTTTCTCTGTGTATTTGTCAAATAATCTAAACCCCTGTCTTTGCAGGATGGCTGAGTTTTCTATCCTTTGAACTCTTTTCTGCTGAGCCCTTTGAGGACAGCATTCTACCCACACTATGTGGCCACAAGGAACATAACCTGGTTCTCCTTTGAAGACAACCTTCCAAATGAGCACCCGTCTGACCCAGTGGACCTGATCTCATGCCATCTGCGTGTGTGTGTGTGTGTGTGTGTGTGTGTGTGTGTGTGTGTGTGTGTGTGTGTGTGTGTGCGCACGCGCATCTGCACCTGACACTCTACATAACCAGCCACCCACCTGCGTCCAGGTTTACTCAGCCACAGCCACCCACTAAGCACCAAACACCCAGTAATATCCATTGTGTGGTAGAACAGTAGTAGAACACTGTCTAAGTGCTGTTTAATGCATGGCATTGACATTGACATGTCTAGTTTTTCTTATGCAGTTGTAGGTGAAAAATATGGATAAACTATTGTCTGTACTTAAAAACGTTTCACATAACTAGACAAACTCACCCTGAGGTTCCTCCTCACAAATGCACAACCCATTCTCCATCAATGCTTGCAGGAATCTGCAGCATCACATTTCGAGATGATTTTGTTCGGCTTCTTCTTCTTATCACAGTGAAAACTTAGTCGTGGAAATGTTTCGATGTTTGCACAGAATCAATTATGCTTATTGAGTTTCCAAAGTACGTAGGCTGAGCAGCTGGTGCACCATCTTCTCTGGTCATTGCTACAATGGTGAGGAGGATTTCACACTGGGATCAGAGGATAGAGACAAAAGAGAGCTTGTTGTGTTCCTAATTACTGGACTGATTCAGAAAGAGCACAAAACAGGTTCCAGTTTTAGTGAGTTTGCCTCACTCATGCTAGATGAATCTGTGGATGTAGCTTCTTTTAGAGACTAAGTAACCCAACTGAGTAATTGATTGGCATCCCTTTCTTTAGCTCTATGACCTAGCCAGCACTATAACTTTGCAAAAAATTGAATTATTTGATGCAGATTGGGCTGATGAAATGATGCGGTTTAATGAAACTATTGTGAAGCCATAACCCAAGCCTTAGAGCTGATCGTGCAAGCCTCCAGCACAGAGGATCAGAGGTCTTTAGCTGATGGATGGTGCTGCACCATCAGTTGGATGTAATGGGGTAAAATAGTGTTGGGATAGATGAGTAGATAAAACACTGTTGTCAGAAAACCCGAACACCGCCACATTACTCCCACTACTACCTCGATGGAGTCTACTTACATATTGAAAGGCAGCTGAGAGAGGATCTGACAATTGGACAAGCCAGTGAGCCTGGGGAAGACATCTGGGGTACCGATGCTGCCGATGGGCATTTTATCTACTGGCATCATGGATCTTTAGGCTCAGAGAACTGTCTTGTCATTCTCAGTTGCTGTGTGTGAAGGATGAAGGACGAGTTCCCTGTTCCCCATGGACATCATGCTGGCTTTGTTCCTGGCTTTTGTGCATTTTCTCTTTATGCCCTCTGGCATTTTCCTGCATTTCCCACAAGCATAGCTCGCATGCAGGGCACGGAAATTTATGTTGAATATAAATACATCCATCCATCCATTTTCTTGTATACAAGCATAATTGTCTTGTTTAGAGTCGCTTTGCGGGTCATGAGTCTGCTGGAGCCCATCCCAACTTGCTATGGGAAAGAGGCGGGGTACACCCCAGACAGGACACCAGGTCATTGTGTAGTCGACTGAAAGAAAAACAAAAACGTGCTCACAGTTACAACTCCAAATAATTTGGTGTGAACAAGAGAGAACACACAAAAACACAGAGAGAACCCACAAACACTGTGCCACTGTGCCGTCCATGTTAAATACAATAATATGATAAATAAAATAATAAAATATTGATTAATTTATGGACTTCTTTCAATGTTTATTTATACACAAGTAGATTTAAAAAATGGAAATGATATATCATTTTTCTCTTTTATTTTTGACATATAATAGAGGCAATAAAGACCCAGAACTCTTTCAAATAGGTTGCAAATGCCTCATTATACTTATTTTCAAAGCAAATCAAAGTCAGAATGAATGTTATGCCATTTATATCTGTTATGCCATTTATATCTGTAAAGCAGAGGACACAATAAAATACTACTGTTTAAGATTAATTAAATTTTAGATATGATGGCCATATATCAACGAGGGCTACCCTCCGTCTGCCAAAACCATCTCAAGGATGAAGTCAGAAAGAGCCTTTCCGGCACGTGTTTCTATTTCATTTTGAAATAATTTAGCTCAGTTTTGGCTGGCTCTGGCTAATTAAATAAAACTTGAGATTAAAAATGTGAGACAATATTGGAAGATAAATTAATTCTTCAATACAACTGTGAGTCGAATGTTGCTAGAAGTATGGTCCGGAATTACACATAGTGGCTTTTAACTATAAAATGGCAATCTTCTGTAATATAGTGACCAAATGCATACGTTTTTAATTGTATCTTGACTAACACTGCTGCACTGTAGTCATAGAAACAAGTACAAGTCATCCAAGGAGGAAGAGAAGCACCTTTTTTAATCATGTCAATCAAAGATGGGTAAACTACAGTGTTAACAGGCCATAATTGTCAATGAGGATATTTCTGATTCCAAGCACATTAGTTTGGGGTCGTTTACGCCGTCTTTACCTGAACGTGTCACTACCTCCTCTCCTTCCAGAGTCATTGGCCTCATTCTAATCCCCTGCTCTTGTCTTCCTACCTTTTTACCCCTGTTTACTCTTTCCTTTCTCAGTCCCGTATGTATTAGCTCATCCCCCTTCCATTCCCTCTCCCCACCCTCCTGTTTCTGCTCCTGTTATCTTTTCCTTTTTACTCATTCCACCTTACCTTGTGTCATCCCCGTTACCCCCTCATTCTTTCATCTGCCTCTCTCTCTATTCTTGCCGTTCATCCCTTATCTCTTCTGTCTCTCTCTCCCCTGTCACGCTTTCATCTCCCCACTCTTATCCTCCCTGTCTCATCTCATCTCACTATTTCTGCTCATCTTTTCATCCATTTCCCTATTTGTCAGTTGAGTTCATTTAACGACTGCCTATCATAGACAGTTTTACATAAACATTGCACAAAGTGTCACTTTCAAAAACAAACAACATTTTCAGCAGTCATGCCATGTTGAGTATCTGAGATTAGAATGGAAGGTGTGTATTTAAAACGATAACATCTAATCACTAAAAAACGTCTTTTTGTCTGTATTTTATCATTCAACTCTATGTTCTATTGAATTTTAGACAAGCTTTTGTACAACTGGCGAAGGCTTGGTGTTGGGTCACCACCCAGCGCTGCTCACTGGTGTTTGTGCCGGTGAAACTCCAGAGGCCAAGAGCGTCCTGCAGGAACTTGATTTGAGCTCCAAGTGGACAGCCATTGCTGTCACCATGTTTTCACAGGTTGGTGCCAATACACGTTGGTGTGTGTGTGTGTGTGTGTGTGTGTGTGTGTGTGTGTGTGTGTGTGTGTGTGTGTGTGTGTGTGTGTGTGTGTCTAAAAATGCCAGCTCTTTTTTTAAATTATGAAAAAAAATAAGCAGTAAGCAATCAGTCGGCCAAATGAAGCCAAGTTTAACATTCATATTTGAACTTAGTACAAACTTAAAAAGACATGAAAGATTTAATTTTCTGTGCCAGACTCGATGTATTTCAAGGATTACTGTGGCTCTACTGTACATCAGCTTGTTGGTCTAAGTGATTTTCCTAGTAGTGATCGTTCTTATCACAGCATTCACACTCCTAGCAGACCTTCTGAAGGTACAACTCAGTGTCAGTATTTGTTTGAGGCTCCAGCTTTCTAATTGGTTCACAATCATCCCTCTCAAGTCAGCAGCTCTTGTGTTGAATGGGTTTGTATCTGTTGAGGCTTGGTACCTACTCTCAGATTGTGGGGGTAATGGTGAAACCCCTTTACTGACCTGGCTTCCTGGCCCCCCTTGGCTGGAGCATTGTTGTAGCATTTTGTAGATCTCTAGTTGTGATACCAGTTTGCAGTTAAGGATATTGGACCACTGGGCTAGACTTTTTGTCTTTGTTAAAAATGATTGTGAGTTTTGGAGCATCCATAGTTCCCACATTCCCTCCATATATCTCCTTTCTCTGGGATTGCTTGGTTAGCAGCATCCCAACAATTTGATGCCGATGTCTTCTTCTTAGTTCCCTGGCAACTGAAGCAGACCTTTTTGACCTGGAAGAAAAATGAGGAAAATGGAGGAGGGACAGAGCTGCCAGGTTAGAATGAATACATTTCATTAAGCTCATACATAGGATCAGGAGACTTAAAATTAATCTTTTGACTTTTCCCCTGAAGCACAAAACCAACAACAAGCCAAATGCCTTTTACGACGAAAGCAATCAAAAGCTTGTAAAGATGCTACTAAAAGCACGATCAGGACGATCAAAGAAATGACTGAGCAAGAATGAAAGAAGAAATAGTAGTTTCTCCTTCCAAATGCTGCATTTTCACAATACATTTTTAGACGCTCCACAACGCATCTGTAGCATTTCAAATTTCAATGGATGGACTGATCGATACACAATTAATTTCTATCCTCTGAGTATACCGATTTTGTAAAAATGCACAATTATTTTTTTCGAGAGGAAGTCTGGAATAAAACATTTTAAAATAGTATGTGACACAGATGGTGTCCAACGTTGTCTTCATAGACTTAACATTCATGAAAGTTGTACACACATGTGAGCACATAAGTTCACCCACTCTGAATTCTATCCTGTCAACAGAATCTAGCTGTGGACAAGCTGCTCTCATTCACAGCATGAGGCCTGACCATAAGAGCTGCTCCTCTTGTACATGAGTGAGTGCATCTGCCTCGCCACCACCATGTGATGATCCTGATTAGCCTCCATCTTGCCTTCATTATAATTACAGTAAACACAATGTGGTGCTCCAAGGCACCGCAATTATCCCTGAGTCACGTCACTGCTGGACAGGAAGGGCGATTAGAAAGCCAGGGATGATGGAGGCACTCATCACACCCCCACAACACCGCCAGCACCAGTGCCACCTTTACCACCGTCATCACCATCCGTCACCACAACCGCCACTGCATGCCCCCCCCCCACCATCTTACCCCACATCCATCACCATTACCATCAAACTTTCCTCGGCAACTGCTCTGAGCAAGAGTCATTCTAACCTGGCAGCTCTCTCCCCTCCATTTTCCCGCCTCTCTTTCCTGCACCCGTCTCATTTCCTGACACAGATTCATATATATTTCGGGATAAGTGCTCTCCATGAATCTGACACGTGCTTTCTCTATGTCTCTCTCTCCAACTTCCTATCCTTCACTCACTTCCTTCAGTTCGTCTATACATCTTCCTCTCCCTAGCCTCTGAAGAGTGCTTCACCCTCCCTCTTCCTGCCATTCCTACCTCAGAGTCGTGCACCTCTTTTGACGGCCCTTATTTCCCTTATCTTGGCCAATTTGATGCATTTTACCTGACTTGAATCATTTTCCTTGTATCAATCCATCTTATCCTCTCTCACTCTCACACCTTTTTAATATCTTCCTCCAAGGACTACATTTTTTCTGAAAATGATGATTTTGTGTGACTTGGAAAACCTCAATCCCCAAAAATGTGACTTTAAATCAACAGTCTATAGATTCTGTTTGAAGTAGAGTCAGTTTCTTACTAACAAGTTATTAACTGCAGTAGATCAAACTCTAATTGGTAACAATTGTCTCATAGTTTAACAATTTAATGTTAACGTAAAATAATTGTTTGAATTATTTAGTGTTAGACAAACAAAAAGTTTAACAATATAAATTTAATGTTTTGTTTGCCACAGATTTATTTTAAAGGATAATTTGACTACTTTAGGGCATTTGTTGTTGTCGCCATGAACGGTTGTCTTTGGGTCCTGTGCCAGATTGGTTGTACTCATAATCTTGTGTTTCGTTTTGGAATTTTTGAGTTTTCTTGTGTTTCCTGGATTTTTTGTGATTAAAATATGGAGGAAAACTTCTCTACTGGGTCCTAATCCTGCTCGTGACAGTAAAGAGTTGCACCTGTAGTTCCCCTTCCAGACAAGCTCGTGTATGTGTGGGCTCCATTACAATCTTTTTTTTGTGTGGTTTTTTGGGGGCTTTTTGCAAAGAAAGATTTATGAAGTGCGACAAATTGCACAAAGAGGTGGGCTAAACTGCATTTCTTTGGGCAGATGTTTTTCTGTGTGCTTATAGGTATTATTACATGCAAATAATAAAACAATTTCAGCAAAGGGTTTCAGATTCAGATGAGTGATGTACAATGTAGGTAAGAGTACTGCTTTCACTACACCAGAACATACATTTTTTAGAGTTTTCCTTGAGGACTGAGTTAGACTCACTATAAAATTCATAGATGATAATCAGTGTCATATATAAGATGTTTTCAGGAGGTCCCTCACCAATTGAATATTTAAAGCACAGTTTTGATTCACTCCTAAATTACTTGTTGTATTCCTTGAATGTCAAACAGGCATTACCAAAGCGTAAAATTGCTGCAAACTTTTTTGTAAGTTCTTAGTTTCAAAGTTACGTTTGGGCCAATTATAAAAGAAGCACCACTGATGTATCTAAAACTATTAATGCAACACAGACAGAAATACAGTAAGACACAATGCAACATAATCTTAGCTGCTAATTAATTTCTGAGGATTATCTCTGTTTACTGAAAGATGGAAACAAAGTCAAATATTTCCATACTGAGGTCATTTGATTTGTTTCCAGCAGCATGGAAGGGCAGGTTCCATGCTGCTGGATATATCTTTATATATTCAGTGATATATAAAAATACAGATTTATGTAATGTTAACCAGCTGGAGCGGACAGCTGTTTGGTTCCACAGTGACACACATCGTAATTATCTGGTTCATGCTCACTCCCTTTCTTTCCCTCTGCGTCTCCATCACCGTCCACCACCTCTGATGACATCTATGCTGGAGTGGAGGAGCAGCAGTGGGCTGAAAGTAAAGAGGAAGCACCTGAGCTCTCTGGTTACAAACCTGCGTTAGATCATAACCTGTGGTGTCTCCCCGGCAAACTAGCCCTTTCTTTGTCCACGGTTGGTGGGGGGTTGTCTGTGTAGGTGTGATTAATATTAACGATCAACAGGAACAGATGGATAACTTGTGTCTTCACACAGATTCAGATTCCTGCTACTCGTGCCCTTCATTGTGAAGTTAAACAAAAATGAAGTATTTCTTTTAACTTTTTACTGAACTTTATTTAAAACAGCATTTATCTCTCAACTCTGCTCAGCAGCTTCATACAGATCACGCCCACGTATGGAAGACATAGATCTCATGTACGTAGATCCTCATCAACTGTATAGCTGTGCATAACAAAATAGATCCCTACATTAAATGTATTGCTTGTACCATGTCAGAGGTGTACATGTCCCATCATATTAAAGCAAACTTTAACAAGGAACATGCTGAACATTCTTTTCAGTAAGCCAGGTGTTCTTCTGGAGGTGATCTGTCCCTCTCAGTCGACCCTAACGTCATTATAACTAAGATAACTAAACTTTACTTGGTACCAACCATTCAGAAATCACTTAGAGGTGGGGTAAAGATGCAGCACCCTAGGACACACTGGTGACCCTGTGCCAACAAGGCCCCAAAATGAGGGATAAATAACTTTCTGCCAAATACTGTGCTGTCTTGACTGTATTGGAGGTGGTGAAACTATAGCGGATATACTACACCCATGAGAACTGTTGTTTTTTGTTCTATGATGTCTACCTGTGTCAGACATCCATGATTTGTGAAAGTACTCCACTGCATCATTACTATTTTTGTCCTGATAGAGTTCCCTTTCATGATGACATAAATAAGTGATCAAGAATAGGGTGTGGATGTTTGTATCCAACTTATTCGTACAAATCCATCTTTCTTCAATCCTCTCCTTCATGTAAATTCATCATCACATCGCATACCGTATAAAGTCATGGCCTCGAATGTTCATCTGTTTCACTGTTTGCAAAAATAGGAATGATCTGTGAAATTAATATTTATATCTCTGATCTGATTTTCACATTTATTTAAAAGAATTTGCCTGCATTCTAAGAATAATTTGAATACTAATACAGTACAAGAATTTAAGCTTTGGAGTGATTTGGGAAATTACGTGAAGCGTCTCTGATGAAGTAAGAGGCAGGTGAGGTGTGGGTTAACCTTGTCACTAGATATGATGCTCATGTATGTCATTTGAAATGCAGTTTAAGATCTCTCATATCTTGCACAGAACCCGTCATTCGATGAAGTTCAATGTTTTCATGCTTCCTGGGAATGCAAAAATATTTAAAATTTTGGAATAATATTAAAAAGAAAGTTGATGTGTGCTCAGATGGTAAGTCCATATTATACCCAAACCCAGTGAAACAGCCTTGGTTTAAATAAACCTGTGTTTAAATAATTGTATTTTAAGAATTTTCTGTTTTAATGCAAGACAATGTGTTCTTCAAAAGAGGATTTTAATTTAATTCCCGATGAAAGATTATCAGATATCACTATAAACATATTAAATGTATTCAAGCATACCTGGCAGCCAGTCTAAATTAAAGTGGAAGATGAGCTACAGATTGGCCTTCAGAGGTATGTGAATATTGCAGCATCGCATCATGATGACATATATGCTATGTGTTTATGTAAATGAATATATGTGTGACTTATTGGATCCATGTCAATCGTCAGCACCAGGATGTGTGAAACAGTTTATGTATGTAGGTGTTATTTGATTCATGGAACAGGACCTTGTAGCTCGGTGTGATGCGTTCTTTTAATTGACATGACATTTAAAACTCGGGGACAGTAAAGAAAATGAGTCCTTTTAATAGAATCAGTCTGAGCCACCTTTATGACACCTTGACACAATCACTGTGAGCTACCCCTTATTATAATACACAGTTGATAAAAGCTTCCGTTCTATTAGCATATCATATCATGTCTGATGCACATGGTTAAAATAAAACCATGCTGATCTCTTTCCTGTCGTTGCCCATGACATCCGTGACCTTAATGCAGAAATACTTTTTTGTTTGAGCTCACTTTTAAAAAAAAAAGACCGTTTCCTCATTCTCGCTCTTTATATTTCATTTCTTAAACTTTGAACAGCCATATTTTTGCCTCCACAAAATCTCTTCACATTCTTGTTGTTACATTTGTTGTTTGTTTAGTCATTATGCTGGTAATGTTAGGACTTCATCTATAATTCAGCACTAAAAAAAATTTTAAAAGGCAAAAGCAGCCTCTGTGTTGTAGCGTAAGCTAAAAAGCAGGCGTTGAAGAATGAGGCACAACAGCGGCGCCACGCGTCAATCGGTTTAGCACGCCGCTGAAATGTGGTGGTGGTGCTTTGTGAAGAACATTTGAACACCAGGGTGTCTCAACTTTGATGCAAAATTCTAAGAATATTCTTCGAATTTCAAGACCAGGAGCAAGTCTTTGTACCGGGGAGCTTCATGAATACAGCCCCTAGTAACCGTAAGGGTCTGATTTAATTAAAAGAGCCTCACGCTCATTTTAGCAATCTGTATATTCCCTACACACACTTCCCCTCTTATCCACTTACTGTATCTCTGTCTCTGAGCGTTTCACCATGGTTACACCTAGTAATGTCCTTGTTCCTCCTATCTGACATTTTATCCTCCTCCATCAGCCTTTGCCATCCGCCTTTCCATCTCCCCACACTGGAATTACCCTGATTATGATTATAGCCGTGATGATAATAATAACCACTGCACTCTCTCTCTCTCATATCCAACACCCAGGAGGTTATGATTGACTGAGAGACTGCCTGCAAATGTCTCCCTCGTTTCATTTTTTCAGCTTTGCTCAATCTCTCTTTGTTTCTTGCTTTTTTTATTTAGATTTTTCATATTTCATTGCACCCTCCACTCATTGCTCACCCCTCTCCAGCTCAACTCTTGTCTCTCTTTTCATTTTTTTTTTTTTTCACATTTACGGCAGTCTTTCATCTCTGTTGTTGAGCTCCTTTCAACCTTTCCTGGTCCATCTTACCGCCACCACTTGTCCCCAACTCTACTTTCACGCTCTTGGTTTTCAGCCCTTTTTTTTCTCGGGTCTCCCGTCCCTCTCTCCACTTGTCTCCTCCTATCTCTGCTTTTTCAAGTGCTGAATTTGCTTTTTAGTCATATTGCATTCAGGAAATAATCATAGAGTAGCCTTTCTCTTGACGATGTGAAGTGGACAGCACGAAATGACTTCGCTGCTCTTTCATCTTTCATTGATGATCTATTTTTTCTGCGTTTCTTGTTCTTTTTTTTCCTTTTCTTGATGAGTACAATTTTGAACCTGCGTATCTGACTGATATGGCTTCATTTACATCAACCAACCTCCCCTCAGACCTCAGAGCATCACCTAGTGGGCTACAGAAGCACTGCTCCTGATGTGATTCAATTAGGAGAAAGGAAAAGGTCATTCACAAATAAATAGATTTAAACAGAAGAATAGAAAACATATGTACCATATACACAGATACCATATCAATGAACTCCAAATAAACCATGCTTTCACTTCTAGACAGCTTACGTTTCCCCATCTTCTCCATCGGTTGTATCCAAAACAGTATACCAAACTGTTTATTCTCCAGAGGAATGTGGGACATGACATATATTGATATCCTTTGTGTAAGATGGCACACACAGTAACATATTATAATGGACAACATAACATTCATTACAAAAATCCCATACCTCTGAAATGGGTACCAGAAAAAAGAAACATGTGGTTACAGTAATGATGAATCAAACTAATCCTAAAGATGTTATCCCTGCTTGTAAAAATACCCTCACATCCCATTTGTTTTGTCTGTCTCTCCTCTCAAAATTGCACAAAACTTCATCAACATGGTTGATATATTTTTCCCCTGTTCTCTATGTGTGTGTCATCATGGCAAAATGTGGAAAGTGTAAACTACCTGCCATTTTCGGGACTTAAGTCATTAAACTTGGGAATAGAGACAAATCTTCCGTCTCCAGCCTGACTTTCCTTCATACCAAGAACAGCATCACACCTGAGCCATTAGTGCTGCAGGTAAATAGAGTCTTTGTCTTTCTCTATCCTGTCTTCTCTCACTCCATGGATTTGTCTTATTACCCTTTCAAATTGCTGTCCCTCCAGACGTTGAGATATTATAACCTCGTTATTTGAATATCAATATTGTGTAAGCTCCGCAGTCCCATTTGTCCTGTGTAATATCACCGGTATTATCTGCTCTATAAGCATAAATTACACAATATTCACAGGAGGATTTTCATGCATAATAGCCTTATTGATCAGCATAAAGAGAACACTTTGCAAATAATGTGACATTTTTATGGGAAATCTGTTGACTAAATGACTCAAACGAAATGCACTGCAAATTTGTCACATTCTTCACATAATTATAAGTTAGATTGTCAAAGTTAAATTAATAGTGAGGCAGAAAATTATACTTCTTGTTATAGATTTCAATACATTTACTCAGTGTAATAATGTTAGCCTGTGGCTCTTGCCCCCCCCCGACTACGGTGCCCTGGAGGGGGAGGCGTATGGGGAGGTGTGTGGTCCCTGGGGAGGTTTATGGTCAATTTAATGTAATAGCCACAAATTACACTATTAATGTTTTATTGCACGAGAATTTTTCCTCCATTAAAACAGCAGGTTATTAATAAGTATTGTAAGCGGTAATACGTAATATTTTGGCAGTAATATGCCTGAGAGTAAAATTATGATCAGATAGAAGATTGTTGTTCATTTATAAGTATATTTTATACAGGAACATACATTTTCCCACCCTACGTGTGGTGCTTTAGTTCAGTGCCGCCATACTTTTCATGTCAGGGGCTGCTTATCAAATAAAAGTTAGACCAATATGATGAACTTTTGTTTGTGTATGAAATCCATGACTAAAATAGTCATATATTCTCTCTTTGAGTTATTCAAAGATGGACTTATTGTGAAACTAGTTTTTCCCCATTACGTTTGGGACCCCCCTGAATACCCCCCAAGGGCCTCTTGGGGTCCCCGGCCCCGATATTGAAATTGACAGCTCAAGTCTGTTAATCTGATCAGGCCAAGTACATTGCTACTGACCTGTTTAAGGAAACTCAAATGGGACGTAACAAAATGTGTTATCTTTTTTAAATATGCACATTTTATATGAGTCGGAGTAGAGCATCATTCATCCAGGTCAGGGCGATCTTTGAAGGTTGAATCTGAAGCGACTTCAAATTCAACCATCAAGAATCTTGTATGAGGTTTGAATTGGTTAAAATTTGCACTAGTTCAGCTCATTTCACAGAAACTATGAGCGATAAAATATGATTAATTCGCAAAAAAAATCGGTGGCACACTGCCTTTGAAGCAGCCTGAGGGATGAATGTTGGCTCGAGTACACATGTCAGTTTCCTTTTCAGTTTGAGCACCTTTAGTCAATCACTACCAACGCTGAGAAAGCAAGTGCAACAACATCCAACCACCTGACAGAAAGTGCTACAGCCAGTCAGTTCCACCATCACTCTTTAAAATGACAACCAGTCATTATATGTTATACATACTGTATATAACATACTGTATATGTTGGGGTGAAAATCATGACCCGTTGTCTTGGGAAGCAAGAATGTCGAGATTATATTTTACTATCAGTAATTGTAAGAAGATTTCTCTTAGTGGCGGCAGATCACCTGAGTTTTGATCATTGCTGGTGACACTTGTGTATGAGTCACAAGATTGTGAAATTATGGTCAAATGGTTTTTGGTGAAATTTCTTTCACCACAACCACTTCACTCCCATGAACCCGAGAGCCCTGCCATTGCTGTTTTGTTAGATCCAGATGCTTTGTGAAATCGGAAATTTTAGTCTGTAGGATTCCAGTTATCAAAATCATTCTAAGGCATTTTTTTTTATTAAATGAATGTCTTATGTGAGGTCCATTCTCTCTCTTTTCTGGTTTCATTTAGAAATTTCTGGATGTCACTAACAGAAAATTGTCCCCACCTTTTTCTTGCGCGTTTCAGACCGGGATAACAAGTGCTTCCAAACAGAAAGTCAACTATCTCTGTCACAGAGAAAGTAGAATGTCATTTGAACTATGCACAAATGCATACAATGCAATCAGTTGCCTTTTTCAGCAGCATATGGATGGGTATGTTGGGTGCATGGGTGATTTAAGTTTTTTCCTTGGAGTGCTTGAGAGGTTGGTCAAGATAACAGTTTTGTTGGAGAAAGGCACCCTCTATTTGTTTGCTCTTTGCAGATGTTATGCAGAAGTACACTGATACTGTATATACTGTAGCATTAGACTCTATTACCACCTTCTATTTCTCCAATTAATAATTGTATGAGTAGTCACAAATATAAATAAAATCCTACCTGTTGGTCCAAAAGCAATAAGAGGAGAGCTATTTCATAACCTGAAGAACTTTCCTCCACAACTTTAATCTGAGGTTACAACTATTGGTGTTATGTTAGATTCAGATCTAAGCATTAAGTTAGATTAAGAATGTGACAAAAGTGTTGCTTTTTATCTTTGATAATTGGCTAGAAAAAGACCGTTGGAAAGAAATTGGAAAGATGCTGAAAGACTGATTCATGCCTGTAGTTCAAGCAAACCTGATTGTGAGCCAATATTATTTCCTGGTCTTCTGAGAAAAATACCTGAGAGACTTTAATGGATTCAGAACTCTGCAGCTCAAATTTAACCAAAACCAAGAAGAGAGAGCATGTTAGTCCTGTTTTAGCTGCCCTGCAATCATCTCTGTTACAACTGGGATTAAACCCGAAAATACATCTTTGCTACAGTATGTAACAAGCTATAAGGATGCATGAAACTGCTGTTTTCATGTGTTTCAATATTTATATTCATAAAAAAAACTTCAATATAATTGATAGTGTCACAGTGTTGAGTGAAAATTATTGGCTTATTTCGGCCAGTGACTCTTGCAAACACGGTTAAGCTTATGACTTGTGTTAAATATGCGCAAACTTCATCTTTCAAATGAAGCGTCAAACATAGAAATCTTAGGGCATGATTTTCTTATAAGGTTATCAATTTGGTTTAGCAAAATAAGCACAATTACCATAAATAATATAAATAATAAATTTTTGAAATGTTGTGCTAGTGTTTGTTTAAAAAAATTTGTTGATCATTTAGAAATAATTTGATTATTTTAGTTGTTCTACAGATGCTGTTCAGATTTTCTCCTTTTTTTGATTGTTATTTGGTTTTGAATGTCCCGAATAGCAATTTAGCTTTCAATTTGGATTGAATTCAATTGAATTTGCACTTGTTTGTGGATGAGAGGATGATATGAGCTTCTCACGTATTCTCAGTGGCTATTACCAAGTACTGCTTGTTCTGTTTTTATTGTTAAATGTTGCTCACATTTTACATAAATTATTATGTTAAATATGTTGCGCAAATAAACCTCAACCTGCATTAGGATACTAATGCAAAAATAAACCCTTTGCCTGATTTATCAGTCTAAACCATTGGCAGTGTTGCAGAACTGAAAAGCATCCCATAATTGAAATGGCCTGCATTTACCCTGATTGCCCAAATGAAATTCTGCTGTCAGGTTTGCTACCCTGTGTGGGTGGAAACAATCTAATATTGGAGCATAACTATAACAAGACTGGAATATAAAAGTGATTTAAAAGGAGCAGTGAGAGATAAATCAGTGAATAAATGCAAATGCATTATGTGAAGTTTGGTGATGTTTTATTTCAGGATTATTTTCTGAGTTTTTTATTTTAAATTATCACATTACACCTTGTTTCAGGTGTTTCCAAGGCATTTTTTCCACATATATAATAATGAATATTGTGCAGGACTTGATATATTTATGCCTTAAACATAGGATTTTGCCAAAGAAATAGCTTTTTGAATATCTTCATATATCAATCGCCAATCTTCATCAACAGTTAAGGGAGCTTTATTGTATTTATATGAATTCTGGGTAAACCTTTCTTGTGTATTGCGCAGGAGCCCTCTATTGATTGTAGGCTGTAATAACACCTAAACGCCTTTGAAAAGTCCCATTTTATACTACTGTCAGACATTGAAGTACACTGTGTTCAAAATATGTTGCCCCAAACTGATCTGTGGTCCTGAATTTCAGCTTTCTAAAGGTCACACAAATGAGCTCTACTAAGAAAGGGCTGTTTTAGTGGCTGCACCTTTAAATGCTAATGAGCTCAGTCTGTACATGCCCACCTTACCTGGGACACACCCCTCTCTCAACACCGGATCACTCCCCAAACTAAACAGTACCTGACGTAATACAATAATGTCAGGTACTCATCCTCAAAAACTGGACCAGCTTCAAATTTCCTTATCAAAAATTTCAAAGAAAAGTTGTTTAAAAAAAAATATCCAAAAATACAATTAACGTGAATTTGTGTAGAAACTGTTGCTCAATATATTCCTTCCAGTTGGCACCTCTCAAATGGACCCCCATCAATTTGCTTGGCCCTGCTTTCTGCCCCCACCCCCACCCCCCTCCAGCACCTGGACTCCCAAAGCAGCTTTCCCAGGATCCTCTTTGTGTATTCCAGCTCTGCTTTCAACACCATCCAAAGGCACCTGATGATCCAGCATCGACACCTTCTTAACATTCCCACCTACCTGATCCATCTCCAGCACAGCTCCCTCATCATCGTGCACTGGGGCACCGCATGGTTGTGTGCTGGGGAAGTTCCTGTGCACACATTGCACCAGTATAACTACACCAGTCCATCATCCATCACCACCTATCTCAAGTTCCCAGACAACACAGCCATTGTTGCCTCAGAGACAATTGCTACATCCTGGACTATCGCAGCACATTCACATGCTTGACCATGTGAGGGTAACCATCTCCATCTCAGTGTCATATACACAGCTTCATCCAGCTCCTCCCATGTAGTCATCCTCCTGCTTCTTCATCAAGCAAACAGTCATCAACAAGGCCAAACTCCATCTACGACCAATGACCAATTTCACGGGGCAGAACAACAGGGCCATCTCACACACCAGAATAATAGAACAGGGCTTTACACATCCACTCAACCAGTATCTCACCCCACTGATGTCTGGGCATACGTTCAGAACACCAAGGTGTAAAAGGTCTCGCCACTGGAACAGCCTGATCTCAGCAGCCCTAAATATCACGGTGCATTGAGTGTAATGTTTACCTGTCATGTTATTGTGTGATGTTATTTGTTGATTGTCTGTGTAATTTTCTATTGTCTATACGTACAATGCTGTGAATATGAATTTCGCCCTGGGGACAATAGAAATCTAATCCAATCTGATCTAAATTAAAATGAGACAAGATTTGAATTAAAAAGAGCAGGATGATCTCACATCTTTTTTTTTTGTTAAACATGGAGACATTCCAATTGGAATTAGTTTATGAAAATGATGGAAATATATTCAGAAACACAGCTTAACTCATTTTTGGATGGATGTTCTTTATTGCAGCGTTTGATTTCAGGCTTTGTCCAGGTGCTTTGTTGGGGGTGAAATTCACTTTTCCCAGCGGCTGCCAAATGATTAGCTTATTTCTGACAATAATTGCTCTGTATAGTGATATGGTGTAACCAAGTACCCAGAGATAAGATGATGACTGGTCGAAAGACTCCGGTTTGATAAGAGATTAATATATACACTGTGTGTGCGTGCATGCGTGTGTGTGTGTGTGTGCGTGTTTGATTTCACAGCAACACATCCACCACACACCTTCATACCCATTTAAATAGATGCACAGTGCAGATAATTCCCCTGAGGCATCAACCCACAACATCAATTGCACCCATCACTTTTTTTTTTTTTTCCCAGTCAATCCAGTACATTACCACAATCAATATAAGAGGTCCTCAGCGGCTGTGCTCTGGTGTGTTTTTGCTGCGTTCACTGTCTGTCGGTTTTATGATTCAGGCACAGTTTGAAGCTCCTTTGAAAAGCGCAGTGTGAGGCGCAGCTAAAAGCTTTCCTTTAGCTACAAGAAAGAGAACCTCTCAGCGCCACGCCCTTCTCTCTGCACGCTGCTGTCACTTTACCACACGCCACTGCAGATCAATAGCACTACATTACAATAAAAACAGAACCGCTGACAGTTTTCGCGTCCTGCAATTTTTTATTGGTATTGTGGGTTTGTATGGATGTTGATCTCTTTTAAAACTAAAGACTCCGTTTTGTGTTCAAATTGACCGCAGAGTAATTTTCTTCTCTAGGTTGACACAAACAGGAAGATTTGAAAGTTTGTGATACTCAAGCCAACATGCTTGTTTAAAAACTGTCAATGTGGGCAGTAAATGTGTGTGATGGTGTGTGTCTTCCAGTAGAATATTGATAGGGAATTGGAGGATATGCTTATCGCATTTATCGGCAATTCGCAAATTGTGAGGAAATATTTGCCTTTTTTCTTCTATCTTCCACACCAAGAGGGGGATCTGTTTCTACGTTTATGTGTGTAGATCCTTCAGTCAGGCAGGTGGAGTCTGTCTATAATGGCAGTCTGAGTTGTAGTTCTTTCACTAAGCAGCACTGAAAACAGAGGTTCAGACAAGGTGAGGTCTTACCCACACTCACTGGTATTTGACAAATCGCTGTGTTTGAGAAAGACACTGTATCAGTGACTTCTACAGAGGAAATGACACTAACCCCAAATAAATTAAAAGAAGGGAAACCGGAACCAAAGAGAGACTATTAAATAAGATTAGATCAACCCATGAGCTCATATTGTTTATATGTCAGCGCATATCATCCTGAGCTGCAACAGTTCTCTCAAAAGAATGATCCGTATCACCGCAGCAGAGGAAAAGAACTTGTTGTGACTCAGACAGCAAGAAAAATTAATTTATGCATAATTGCAGTGGATTATATTGCCGTGACTGTCTGAACATTAAATATTAATTGTCTCAGACTGCCGCCCTGATGTTGCTGATCTCCACTAAATGGAACACTTTACACAGACGCCATTTGTCACAGTTATTTGCTGTCGTCTCCTATCTGGTCCCCTGTTAAAAGTAGCTTCCTCCTAACTGCGTCTTTGTTCAACACTCCCAAATCAACAAAGTGATATTTTGAATGTGAAGGCAGAGGTAATTTTTATTTATTAAAGCTCTGGAGATAATCAAGCAACTTGTTTGCCATAAACTTTTCTCTGAACCTGAATTTATGCAGCTTGAAAAGTTTGTAGCGGTACTTTATTTTGGTACTTGCCTTCCCCTTTAACATTGAGGGCAACGGGGTACGACAGCACCCTTTCCTGAAGGCTTAAGAGACGTGGGGGAAAACATGTCCTTCAGAAAGTCTGAGACAGAGGTGACAGAATGTTGCACGTCAGTCTGTACGGTCTGATCAACTGGTTTCATGCTGATCCATTTAAGTACCATCAGGCTTGATCTTTCCAGATGGTTTTCTGGAATATTTTTTCCTGCTCTGTAGTCATTTGTTTTTAAGCCTGTTGATCTATTTTGACAGGAGGGGTTGGATGAGATTAAGACAGCTTCTCTATTTCAAAGGCAATTTCCAGCTCAGTGTGGTCCTGTTGCGCTACAGTACCGTACAAGTGTTGTTTTTTTATACCGTCGTATTTTTTTCTTTGACCAAACAACATGTGGTGATCAAAAGACAGGATATACAACGTCTTATATACAAATGTCTGATGAAGTCTTCTATAATGCTTTGGTTTTAATGGGTGAAATCACATTGGGGCTAGGTTGGTGTCCTGCTGCGTTTGTGACACATTGGAAATTAAAAAGACAAAAGAAGCTTTCACCTAAAACACAAGATTGGTATGGTTGGATGTATTTATTGTTTTGCTGCCATAATTTACCAAAGCTGACATTATAGTCAAGACAGTTTAGAGGAATATCATAAATGTTATTGATTTTGAACCCTAAGTTAACTGCAGTTTTTTTTTGACAGAAGATGGGTCTTGATTAATGTTCAAAACAACACAGTAGCCATGAATTTAATTCTCATCACAAATCTATTTAAAATAGATATACTTCAAGTACTATACTTCAAATAGAACTACACTCACCATGATTCATCTCAGTTAACCATAATAACCACTTTGAGGAAACACTTTTTTTACAATTTTTGGCAATTACAAAAAAGGTTTGTCAAATACACCATTGCTTCAAATGCAGCTTTAATCAATTAATAAAATGCAAGACAAGAAAAAAAAAGAAAAGAGAATTTCCTGCCTCAGTTTTTTCATGTTGTCTCTTTGAGAATCCTCCTCTCTCTTGTTTCTCTGTTCTGACCTGCAGTCCTCATAAAATTAACTCAAACAAATAGCTCCTGCATGTAGAAACATAGAACAGAATTATTCATCCTCTAATGCATTTGGCCATGTTCTCACTTTGCACACACACAAACTTCCAAGCTGTTGAAGCACAGGATCATGAAAAGGTGCAGCATGAATCACGCTGCAGTGCGTCTAAGCTGAAGAGCCTCTGTAATTAAACACATTCTTCTCCCTTCTATAGGTGCTGGGTATAAATTATTGCTTTAACAGCAAGGGGTTACAGAAAGGCATTGTATTTTTCTGATGCACTGTGGGACACATAATCTGATATAAAGAAAAGTGTGCTACTCTTTATGAAAGGGTCTGCTGATTAAAAATAACATTTAAAAGTACACTTCAGTGTACAGCTGACGCAGGCTGAACGTCACTCTTTGCACCTTCTCCATGAGAACAACACCCCCCCCCCCCACTATGATGCTGGCCAATCACAAGCCTCAACGGCTGCCAGAAAGGCTTTGGTATTGTCTAGCAAGGATGCTTCAAGACTTCTGATTCCAGATTGGAGTTGAAATGTAGCTCTGTCTCCAGTGGAGGGGTCATCCTGTCAAGATGCAGAAATTACTC
Organism: Antennarius striatus; assembly: GCF_040054535.1. NCBI lineage: Eukaryota > Metazoa > Chordata > Actinopteri > Lophiiformes > Antennariidae > Antennarius > Antennarius striatus. The sequence goes on along the minus strand of NC_090798.1, from coordinate 6,960,831 downwards.
TCTGTTTGCTCCCAGAGCATGATTGCTATTCTATGTAGCTTCTTTTTTCTTTTCTTTTTTATACTAGCTCCAGCATCAGATGCTCTGACTGTTCCAGTCTCTTGCTAACAGTGTGTGTGGGTTCTCTCAGTGGCAGCTCCAGTGAATGACAGCCTGTATTAAACAAACATGCATTAACGTCTACTAATACAATAACAACTACAAATGCTTTTAGGTGTCCATTCCAGATGATTGCGTTAAGTCTCCAGTCCGTTGTGTTGCAGTATCGGTATGGAAGCTGAATGTCCGCCACATCACATCACATCAGCATGTTGTGTTAAGTTTCTTCCACTTGTGACCAGTGGCATTCAAACATATCAAGCTGGAACGCGAAGCTATTCACTCTTGCTCTTAATGTTGTGCGGTTCCAGTGTTTCGTTATCAAACCTGTCCTGCTTGCGTACAGAGATCAAGTCTTTCAGTGTGGTTTCAAAGAGCATGCACTCAACATTTCTATTTGTTTGTAATTACCCCAGAGAATGACCAGCCCACATTTATCATCAATTCGAGCTAATGAAGCAGACTAATGACAGAAACTATACACCTACAGATACTCTTTGCAACCCCCGGAGCGGTGATGTATTGTAAATGTCAGTGTTTGTGTGTTCGTCCATCCGTTCACCAAATATCTTCACAACCATTTCAGATGGAAAGATGAAGAAAAAAAAAAGCACATTAATCAGGAATGAAAATGAGATGATGACCTTGACCTTGACACAACTAAGTCAAGGTGAAATTTCAACTTTTGTACTCATCGCGGTTTTTTGTATGGCAGTCATGTGATACCGTACGAGGATTCTATTGGCTGACGGCATCCGGAAGGGCACTGCGTTCTGTGAGACTCGGACTGCCGTGAGACACAGAAGTGCTTTAAACAGTCGATTAGAGCGTGGGAAAAGGTAAAACAGATAGAAGGTGGTTTAATATCAATTTAAAATGCTGTAAATAATAAGATAAATAGTTTGTTGCTCTATCGCGGAATGCGTTAATCCCGTTTGGTACCTAGAATACATTAACTGCGAGGAACGACGGCAAACTGTATACCTTTTTAGATACACATCTCTGAAACCTGATGAGATATAATCACAAAACAAAAAAAGCAACATTTTCAGGAAGCCAGAGGCACAAAAATGTATAGGTCAGGGTAAAATGTTGAATTCAGGGGTGTCGCGGGATGTTGCAGTCTCTGACTGCCTTGTTATTTCTTTTTTACGACCTTTACTTCTTTTAACCGCAACTACTGTGTTGCACTATATTAGTGCACATACATGTGTAAATACTAAAATTATTATATTTAAAAATAGCAAGAGGTATCAATTCCCTTAAATCAACGTGACAGTCTTGTCAAACCCACTCAGGTATTCCTGGCTATTGCTTTTTATGAAGTATGACAGAGATGTTGAGGCCTTTTTTCATGACGTTTGAAGGGCTTCTAGGTGACAATGTGTAAGCAATGACCAAAGCCATCAAGTTAGAATGCAGTTATTAGAACCTGAATGCTATTAACGATATGTAATAATTAGTCTTTCAAAAAGTATTTGATCGTCTGGCTCTCCACATTACTGGTAATAAGTGTCTCTGCCCCGAGCAGCAGCGAGATGAACCCCTCACAAAGTCCAGAATCTATTGGTGGTGGCGGCTGATGACTCTGTTGAAACTGGGTCCGAACAAATACATGAGAAATTAATTATGATCTGTGTGTAAAAAGGAATAGTCTCAAGTATCTAGTCTTTGCTCAACAGAATGCGTAGTGGAACTTGGAAAACCGTCTGTGAAAAGGAAATGGAATGCAAGAAATGATACTTGAGTGCTGAACAGTGTATGTTTGGAGGTGTTCCACACAAATTCTACACATTTTTCTGTGAAGATAATTAGGATGCACATTTCTAGAAATCTCTTGTTTAAAACAAGTTATATTAAGATTTTTAAAATCTACCATATTGAATTTTTGAACATATTTTACTTCAGTGTGGCTGGTTGCCAAACTCAATAGGAGGTATATTGTCTGTAATTGATTTAACATATTCCTATGCCTACTCTTTGGCCCACAGGCAGATACACATCCACACAAATATTGCTTTTCAAACTGCACAAATTCCCCGGGTTAAAAAAAAACAAAACAGGTTCATATAATAAAATCATGATCATATTGGCAAACCTTAGTGATATTCATTTTTCAGCTTCTATCAGCAGCTACTGATAACCTGCTGATTTTATTTGCATCTCTAGTGGCACCAGTCTTAAGTGGAAACTGTGGTTCAGTGAATATTTCACAACACTATATTTCAACCTCACCTATTAGACTATTTACACTGCTGTTTCTTAATATTACAGATTTTTCCTTTGTGTGTATGTTATTTTATTGGCACACTGTAATAATTATGCTCTTTTAATGATGCTAAAAAAAATTTTTTTTAAAAACGATGCCATTAAAATACACTTGTGGTGTTACATTTGTCAGATGCATTTAATTACGCCCTGCAGTCCTTCTCAGCAGCTGACTTTCAGGACAGCGGCTCGTGTTGCATCACGCAAATGACTTGAGTGACGCTCGGTGTTAAGCAAACGAGGTCTACGCTAAGTGATCCAGTAGCAAAGAGACCTGAGGCTTGCTGTAATTGGAAATGACAGGGTGGGTGCAGTGGCAGGGAGGGTTCAGACCCCCCCCCCCAACTCCAATATTTGTCGTTCTCCCTGGCGTCGCACACACACATATATACCTACATGCTCTTTCTCCTGGAACACCCCGATTCGGTCTCTCACATTCCTGGCCTTGTTACAATTAGTGGTGCAGGGTAGTAGTCACACTAATGCCGATAATTGGACTGGCAGGCACCATTACCCAGAGCTAATCACCATCCTCCCGGTGGCGAGGCTTCCTGGCCCCCTTGACCACGAGCTGCAAGCAGGATCCATATTACACCACCGGAGCCCATAAAGCCGCGCTACACCAATTAACCAGCTAAACTCACTGACTGATATTGTGTCTGGAGAATACTCTGCTATACCACATCTACTAGGCAGCGCTTTTGAATGTGGTTACACTGTTTATGGCTGTGACAGTTTTCGTAAAGTATCCCTCATCTTTTGTACCACTGAACCAACTGTTCTCGGGAAGAATTATTCTCACAAGTTCTCACATGTGAGTTTGTGAATCAGTTGTCACCCATGTTTGGCCCTTGAAGAATTACATCCCATCAAAATTGCAGCAGCCTTTTGACTAGCAGAGACAGAGAGAGGACTGCAATCTGAATGAGGACAGGAACCTTTTCTAACTTTCCACATCAGGAGGCTCTTCTCTTTCAGTTACCCATTAAACATGACCTACAGGATCTTTAATTGCATTTATACTGCCCATCTTCAAATCACATTTTTATTAGCCTCTTTTAGCCCACATTGCTTGATTTAACAGCTGATTCATCCATGGCCTCACTGTCAAAGCGCTACATTTCTATTTCTAGTCTTTCTATGTGAATTATTATTAGATAAGACACTTTTTGTAAAGACTAATTGAAATTTTGGGTTCTCAGGTTATGGAAACATGTAAATTTTCAGTACACAGTATGTCAAAATTGTTCAAACGTTCTTGACTGTTCACTTTTTAATGTCCCCCAAGTGTCCAGAAGATTGACCATAAAAGTAAACACAGCAAAACACTTATTATGCAATTGAGATTTTTCTAAGATTCTAAGCACAATATTCTCAGATTTAAAGGTTAACGGTTAACTTATTAATCCATCCTCCTGTCAGACATGTTGTCATTCATTTGAATTTAATGAATGTTTAAAAGATGTTCCAGACTATTCCAAGATGACCCCGCAGGTCCACCTCAGAAATATGAACACGTAAACGTCCGCAAAACAAAAAAGTTGCTTTATTTTACATAGTATTAAAAACAAGATTGATGAAATGAATAGATTATTTCCAAATAAAATGGACAATGACTTATTTCATGATTCTGCTTCTCCTACATGCAAGTTATACCCTAAAGACATCGTTGCTGTTATGGTTTGGGGATTAGCTCATTTCTTCTGTTGTTCGACGTCCCATCCGTCGTGAGCTGTGTCTCTCTCGATGAGGTGCATCCTCTGAATGCTGTTCTTTAAGACCGAATGCGTCACAGCGGAGCAACAAGGCTGTTGCATTTCAAAGGCTTCTTCACATTCGGCTCAATAAATGTGGTCCTCTTTTTTCTTTTGTGAAAATTTCTGGCTCCATTTCTGTTTCTGCTCTTTTTTACTAAACTACCACTGAATCTTTTACTACAGTAGTGTTTAGTTCTATTATTACCAATACTGCAATTTCTTGTGCTCCAACTTTAAGTAAAACTCCTCATCAGTTAATCAATTTGAGCTTTCCGTGTTTGCTGGAGGCAGACAAGGAAAGCAACTGCATTCAGTGCAGCTTTAGCAGCCTAGAAAGGCCACATCTTTGTAGACTTCATCTTTAAAAGAATACAGCTTCCAAATTCAGACGCAGCTATGTAATCTTTTGGATTACCCTGGTTTCAGCTGTCCTGTCCCCGCCTTCTGTGTCTAGTTTATTAAATCTGTCTTCTGCTTTTGTTCTCCATTTCCTCGTTGTACCATGTTGAGCTTCCCAGCCTCTCCCTGCTTTGTTGGCTGATTGCTTTGTTTGATAGATTATCCTTTTGGGTTTTGTTTTTTTTCATAATCAATCCGTACCTCCTCACATTCACAAGGTTAAAGCTTACATTTATTCAGTGAAGTATCTTATAAATATTTGAGTAGAGAAATTTTCACATTATATTTTAATTGCTTTGTTGACTGGCTTCAACCAGTCTATTAATTTGCTTGATTCATGACCAAATACCAAATATTGTAATCAGAAATTATTAAAATGTTATCATGCTTTCTTTTCAACAAATTACAGCTTTGTAAACTTTAAATTTGTAGTCAGAACTGAGATTGATAAGCCATTGTTTCTAAATTTAAAAGGACAGAGAAAAGCCCTCTCTACTATGATCTGTCAAGCTTAGAATTTCTAAAATGATTTCTATTCATATTCATTGTGGATAATACTGAGAAGTTTTAATATAGTGCTTGCAAGGGCAAGCCAATTCCATGAGTCCTTGTCACATCCTTAAGGAGAATACTGCCAGCATTCAGAAAGATAAATCTTAAAGATGCAATCACAAATGGATAAAAAATTGAAATTGACAAGTAGACGTCCTATTTAGAGGTCAGTGAAACCCAAATAAAGCGAGCGGCCAGCAGAATTTGTTCACATAAGTGTTCATTTAAGGAGATGCCCTGCTTTTACATGAAATGGATAAATTAAATTGTCACTCAGCAGGAATTATGTACTACCATTATCCATTCAACTCTCTTGTCATTTGTCATGGAGTCTTTGAATTAAAATTGCATGAAGACGATCAGGTCCAAGGTTGATTCAGGTCATCATGACTGTAGGAAGGAATGAATAAACAGATGAATGAATGGCTAATAATGAAAGGCAAGATGCCAGGAGTCAAACCTGATTGGGACTGTGCCCAAATAAATATAAGAATAAGACCTAATGTGCCCAAACAATAATAACATAACACATCATATAATCACATAGTATATAAACTGTAAAAAAAATAAAATAAAAATATTCTGGAAATTGAAGAAACGGTGATATTACTGGCAGTAATGACTGACAAACTTTCAAAAACCAGCAATGAGCTGGGTCAGTGTTTGGGATGTACCCCACCTCTCGCCCATAGCCAGCTTGGACAGGCTACAGCAAGATCCATGATCAGCAAGGTGGAAAAGCGGCTGTAGACAAAAACATCAGTCGCCTTGTCTATAACAAGATGGATGGATGGATGGATGGATGGATGGATGGATGGATGGATGGACGGATGGACGGATAGATGGATGATGCAAAATGAGTAACACAAATAATAATATTGATGAGACAGTCGCACACTAAATACTAGATTTGTCACAAGTCCAACACACAGTTAGATAAGCAAGAATTCAACCGCTCGTTTTAAAATCCTCCATCCAACCGAGGTCCCGTAGCTGGATTTAAAGCCATGATCTTATTTCTGTTAAATGCTAGCCATGACAACACCATCCTTTAATTCCACGGTGCATGCAATGAGCTTCTGCTGCTGAGCAGTACCTGCTAAACCCGGAAGGCTAATCAGTACGAACGTAAATCCTGATGTAACAAGCTAGTCATTTAGTTAGTTAATTGTAGTTTTCCATACAATGTTCTTTTATTTAAAAAATAGGAAAAAATATTGCAGAAATAATTTTAAATCCTCAGTAAAAAGAAAAAAAGTAGATTACGGAATTACATTTAAAATAATGGATAACTTTGGAACATTGTTATCTTACTGTTCCTATGAAATAAAACAAACACAAGATTACCATAATGAGTAAGTTATTTTCCATAAAATTTGGAGAGTGTTGTTTGAGAGGGACAGAAAAGAAAGATAGGATGACACTGTACATGCTCGCAAATTGTAGTTTATTTTTGGCCATCGTCATTTGAATAACACAGCCACATTGATTAATAGAGGCCATTATCTCTGTGGGAGAAGCATCTAAAATGTGGATTCCATTTGAACTCCACTCAACCCAATTAATATTTTTTCAGCTTTTCAAAGAACATTATAGTAAATAAATGTCACTGGAAATATGTCACTCACACTCACTGTAATAAAATTAAAACTATTAATTAGATTCTGTTTTCTGAAAAGAAAAAAGAGAAAAATATACTTTCTCAGCTGCTGCAAATGAAAATAAAAGATTTTAATAGAAGGAAGAAATGTCTAATCTGACCTTTTGTCTGTATTGGAGACCAATCTCAAGACTAACGGTGATTTCATCATCTGAGTCTGTCCATTATCTCGTTTTTTTGTACCAAATGATTTTTCTGCAGTTATAATGCTCTTAATGTGTATTTTAACAGTGAGTTGATCAATTTTTATTTTTTGAATTATGGTTTCTTGCTTCTTCTTTTTTCTTTTTCTTTTTTTTTTGCAAATAACTTATGGTTACAAAGTGGGAAGTTGTTTAAAATAGTTTTCCTTGCATAAATGAAATAAGGACAGAGAATGATGCTGATAGTCAAATGGAGCTCTCTGGGTTTCTACTTTATCATTCATAATTAATCCTCATTTTCTGCTATAGAAAAATATCATTTTTAATCTTTAAGTCCTAGCTCTCAAGTATAGTAATTACATCCAGACTCAGTCTATTAAGAAAAATCCAGATTCTTTCATAGCAAGGCTACTCTGAGTATAATCTTTTGTAATATCTCCTTTCATGCAATGCAGGAATCACAATAGACTGTTTTTTTTCATTTTGCTTTTTATCCATTCAACACTGCTGATCATCCAATTTTATGTAATTAACAGCTATTTCATGAGAGCTTTGAAAACAAACGGCATTTTTTTTACCAAAGCGCTTACATATAAATGGCGTGGCTAACAAAAACATGGTGGAGACAAGTAGAAACACACATACACCCATATATGAGCACTCAAACACACAAGAAATCATGCAAACAGGCATTCAAGTTAAAAACGTAAGGAAAGGGGTAAAAGAGGGTCTCGATACACTTCTTAAGGGGGTTGAGTGATTGCACTGCTCTTCTGTTATTCCGGAGACCAGAATCGTGGTGCACCTACAGATAGAATTCTGGAACCATCTTCCAAGAGAACGTGGGGCAGCTGTACTGAGTAATGTAGCCCAAGGTGAGGTCATGTTTATAAAAACAGAAGAATCTTGCAGTGAATTTTATCCTTAATGGGGGCTAGTGTGAAGACACTAGTATAGATGGAATATATCTTTTTGCACCTGCTGAGTGCCACCGTGTATCGAGGATGTTAAAGCATGGATGACTTTTTTTATAAATCTTCAGATTTAGGTTCAGGCATATGGGGGTACTTGGTGAAAAATTATGATTGTAACTTAGAGTTGCTGTGACTGACAAACAGAGACACAAATATAATATTAGACCTAGTTATGGCTTGGTTCCGCAGATGTGAGTGAATAAAGTGGAACTGGCTTTTTTGATGTCAGAGTCTCAGTGCACTTTCTTGAAATCACTTAATTCTGTAAGCCTGCATGAACTCATAATACAAAGTGAATGCTTTCTTTTCATTTCTTCTACTTGTAATCCCTCTTTCATACTGTATATGTGTGGGATGCATGCACCAAAAGTTGCAAGTTGCAAGTTTTTATTATCAAATTATAGATTGCAAAATGTATGATGAAAAACCTTTTCATCAGAGCGCCTTCTTTTTGTCACCTGGCAGCCATCACCAGAGATCCATCCGTCCATTCCTTGCCACCTGTGATGTTTGCATTGTGTTGAATGATGCTGCTGAATTGCTGTGTTTGCAATGCTGCATACTTGAGTATCCCAGCATGTGGAGCGACGACTTGAAGACATTACTGTTGATGGTTTTGACAGAATGCTTCACTGCAAGCAGCAGCTTCACTCCATTTATCCACCACCCTTTCCTTTCTCCCTTTAAAGCAGTTTAGCCTCAAGCATTAACAGGTTGAGGTAAGTAATCAGCATATAGAAAACATGAGAGCGTGTGCATGAGCAGACACTTATAATAGAAAACACAATGTCTTGAATGGTTATCAGCTCCAGCAATGCAGGGAACAGCATCATAGTCCTATTTTTTCTACAACTGGCGACATTTGAAGGGATTTCTTTTGACGGAATATCAGATAAGCCATAGTGGAAAGCTTCAGAGTTTACGGGGGATAATATATCCTTCCTGTTTTTAAAAAGTACTGTGACTTCTGTTTTCCTGACGATTTGAGCTCTCTCTATAGTTACCTCCTCTTGTGTGTGGTGTGCGGTATTCTAGTGTACCGTTTACAACTGCATTTATATATAGCAGTTTATTTAAGTGACAACCTGAACTCAGTCAAAAGTAGAAATGCTTCATTAAATCAATTTTTTAATGGCTGGTGTATAGATTTCATAATCTATTTAAAATATATATTTGGTAATAATATACAGTATATTCCCAATTATATTTATTGTCATAAATATTTCCAAATAACCTGGGCTGTTGGGCTCATTTGACAACTGTACAAACGCAAACAGAAGTTATTTAAGATGTCACATCTTGCAGTTCATATTTATTACATATAAGCTATTATACATTTTCTAAGTATCAAGATGTTGCAAGATGTGGAATCAGAATTTTTAACAGTATTTTTAAAATCTCGTAAACCTTTGTCTGAGACAAATTCGACTCGCAGAATGAGAATAAATTCAACTTGTAAACATGGAAACCAAACAACTACAAAAGATAAATTATCAAACTTGAAAAAAGCTCCGCTTCAGTACTTAGTTGTGTGTGGAACCAGTGACGTGCAGTGAGGTTCACGGCTGGTGAGGTACTGATTTCATCATAATAAGATTATATCAGAATTATTTACACATACAAACTGTCACAATTAGCACATTTGTTTCCTGCATGTTTGCTTATATGTTACGTTTACTTATAAATAAAGTCCATGCGCTGCTCCTTCTGAATAAAAATATCAAAAAAAGTTTGAGTTGAGATATGAAATGCTCCGTTTTTATAGTAAGGCAAGGCGAGCGGAAAATAAATGAATGACTGCACTTGACTGTAGATTGTAGTTTGCTGTCACTTCTTCTATGGCTGTGGAAGAGGAATCGTCGGCCGAATCCCTGGGATCACCAGCGCCCCCCACCATGAGGCTGGAGAACTTTGTGCCTCACTTCATGCCTTTTTCAAGCGGTTTCAGGACCACTAAACTCAAGAAAGACATTACACATACAAAAAAAACCCACTGTACATTATATACATTAGCTAAATTATGGTAATTTAGTTCATAGATCAAACGTGTTTGATCTGCCCCACCGCAGGTCTCTTCTCTGTATTTCAGCATTAAATGTGAAAATTCAGCAATTTTGAGTCAAAATAACCTAAAATTTGTGACGCTAGACAGAAAATAACTTTATAATACACATCAGTGGATAAATATAACCATTTAGTTTATTTCTTCCATTTTTCATTTCTTTCTCCCCCGACCGCACGTCACTGTGTGGAGCGTTGTCGTAAAAAATATAAAATGATATTTGAGATTTGTTCCAGAAACAAAACCGCCCACCAGAATTCACAATTTTGGATTGTTGTACGTAGAAAACTTTAATAGAAATAATTCATTCCTCTCCTTATTCATGGTAGAAAATAATAATAAATAAGTAAAACGCTGGCAAACACTCAACCAGCCTTAAAAGTAAGTTTGCATGAGTATTTTATTAACTTGACTTATATGCTATAAATACAACTGAAATATGGAACTCGGGAAATAAGGATGGGACCCCTGAATAAATATTTTTTTTAGAAATCATCTCTATATATTTCTAAAAAAAAGGCCATTTTGGTTTCATTTTAGAAGACTCAATGGCTCGTGACTCTCTTGTTCATTTTATGTTTTGCCAACCCAATGATGACGTGTCTCCAAAGACAGAGCCAGACAAAGCAAACGGAGAATATAAATCCCCTCAGTATTTCTCCAAGCTTTCGGTTATCACTGCTCTCATCCTCCTCTCCCTTTTCAAAAATGTCCTTCATCTCAGTGGAACCTCTCTTTCTTTCTTTCCAATTTTCCCTGTGTGTTCCATTGAGAAGGTTTCCTCCTGGTCCACCTTTTTGACCTTTCATTCTCTGCGTCTAAGTCTTTGCTTTGCTTCATTGCTTTCAGTTCATTCAGCTGCCAGCTGACAATGTAGCCACATGGTGACATTTAGGGGCAAATGAGTTGTGGTAGGCATAGATTGTGACTGCAGCAGTGCAGAGTGACCTATTTATCTAATAGTCATCTGTTCCTTGGCTCATTCATACTCTTTGCACGTCATTTTCCAGTTTGCTCATGCATATTCCAATCGTTTGCATAGAGATTAGCAGTAGAGGCATTCCTGCAACCTCCACTCCAACAAAATGAACACACTTTGCCAGTGGTGGAAGATAACAAAATACAAGACATGGAAAAAGTACATATCCTGTACTCAAGTAGAAGTACTTGTGTAGAAGGACAAAGAAAAGAATAGAAAAAGTTGAAGTTGTGATTCAACTGTGAATATGACAGACTCTGAAATGTACTCAAAATATATGATGAATATATTTTGAGGGACACTTCTATGACCATTGCAATGTTAGTATTGGTACAGTGTGACTAAGAAATCCATTCATGCATACATAACAGAAAAGAAAGAAAGTCCACAAAGATATAAATCACAAATAATCCACTAAAATGACAAGATGAGAAATATAAAGAGAAAATAAATGATGGGAAAATAAATTTACCAATTGTAACATAAATATGTTAAAATATTGGGAGTTGCACCAAATACTCTGAAATACAGCAACAAAACATTTATACTGTACTTCATTTCTTCTTAATCAACTACAGTTACAGAAATACTCATTTTAATCTTTTTTTCATCTTCTTCTCCTTTAACTTCTATTCACTCTCTAAGCACGCACGTCCCTTTAATAATGTTGATGAGACACATTTAATCACTGCTAGCTTACAGCCAAATATTTCTTTTTAAAACATGCTAATAATAATAATAATCCACACTGCCCACATCTCTAGACACCTGTGAGTCATGCATGTCGGCGTCTCTTTTTTTATATGCACAGTGAACCCTCTGCCAGCAAACAAACTTCTACCCAAAAGGAGCTTGCCAAACTCAAGGGGTCAGTTTGTCCCTTTAATGCTCCTTTTTCATTCCCTCGGTTGGTAAAAAAAAAAGAGAAAGTAACGAGTGGATGTTGTTGGTTTTAGGTATGGAGCGAGGTAAAATATGTCATTTCACAACTGATTTAATGGAGTAGGTAGGTGGACAAGGAAAGATGAAGAGGCAATTAACAAATGAGGGTCTGTGCTGATGGAGGGAGGAAGGTGTAAAGGGTATGAGAAACCGAGGGAAATAATATAAACGAGAAAGATGACAAATAAGTGAGGGTGGACAGAGGTTGAGGGATGGCAAGGAGCCACAACAGGAGGATGTACTGGGCAGGAAGAGGGATGAGAGAGAGAAATTGCTGGGGTGAAGGGAATGATTAAAAATGAAAAGTAGTGCTGAGGTCAGTGGAAAAATAATTTAAAATGCTAATGACTGACAAGGAAGAAGAGGACAGGAGAGGGATGATCAGCAAACATTTGATGAAGTTATGAGACATTAATTATAAAGCCCAAAATAAATGACAACTGAAATTACATAGATTCTTAGAATTGGACTCGGTTAACAGACAACAAAGATACATTTCATGCTATAAAAGTAACAGAAGGATTGACATAAAGTTGCCTGGAGCAAGACTAATTTCCAACACAGCAATTCTGACGGGTGGAGCAAAGGGACCTTATTTTACCCTGTAAATATTTTATTCCTATATCCTCCAGACTATTAGCTGCTTCTTCTTTGTTATGTTCCTCTGCTTCTTCACCTTTCCGTCTTTCTCTACAAACTTTTTTTTTGGTCAAAGATTGCATTTAACACTTTCACAAAGACAGTTTGATCTTGCAGCCACAAAAAGTGGCATGATTAACCATAGGTAGTTATAGCAACCACAACTCCCCCTCCAACACCGGCAGTGGAATAGACATTAAGGTGTGGGGTAGCAGTGACCTTTGGGACCAGGCTCCCTCTGTGTGACATATGATTGTGTTGTGATCATGGTTTCATCTCATTATCTTTTGGAATCCATTTGTTTTGTCTTGTAAACAACTTGTCATTATTTTCTTATTTGATTTACCACATAAATATATCACACCCAACATCTTCCATTGCCTAGAGAAAGTCTATTTTATGCGTGACACAATGTTCCTCAGTTCAAAGAGTACCATGAAGACTCATGGATGGGTTTTGGATGCTACTTATTGATGTGAATCGTCCATGAAGATGCAAACAAAGTGGATGTCAGCAGGGAGGGTTAGTATTGGTGGTATTTTTAAACCGAGCCTGTGTGAACATATGTGAAACATGAATGTGTCTTGGTTTGTGTTTGCTTTATTTTGCTGTCATTGAATTCAATCAATCTCTGGTTAACTTTTATACTGAATGCTTTTGCATCGCTTTGGTTTTGGTTTGGTTGCTGTAGCTTCAGGTTTGATCTTGATGAGATTTTTTTTTTTTTAAATTAATAAAATTAGCAGCCAGACATAAAAACGTAAAAGTTTTATCTCTTCAGATTGCTCAGAATGTAACATGTACTGAGGGAAACAGCAGCTTCATGTATTCTTGATGCAGTTGCAAAAGATTGTCTTTGATGAAGAAGTCAAGCATAAATTATGACTTCACTCTGTAGAAAGAAAAACAGTTACATGAAATGATGCTTCAGATATAGATCCAGAACCTAACTTGTATCTGTTTTAATCTTGGAAGCCTTTAGATTAAAAAGACATTCAGTATATTGACTGAACGATATGCTTTGGAAGAGAAGCATGTCATTCTAGGACACTGGTACCCAAATGTTTCAGCTTGTGACCTTTGAAAATGGCGACGTCTACATGAGACCCATTATTACATTTTGCATATGTCAATCAGTTGTGATCAGATTTACCTTCCTTGTCTTATCTGAATAATGTTACAGGCCTGGGGTATGAACTAAATCATTCATGCAGAGGAAGAAGGAAGGATGAGAGGAGAAAATGGAGAGGTGTGGAGTTTTTTTTGTTTTTTTCTTTCAATCTTTACTCCGGCATGACACATTCGTGTTGAACAGCTTTTGGGATTCTGACTCCCTGGTTGGGAACACTGTCTGAGGAGACATGGTGATTCTTTGGTGTTACTCTGTATGCACACATCATTTTCAGGTTCATGTGCCGAGCTTTACGTTTGATTTCCACGAGTTGCCCTTCAGCTTTCAGATGTGTGCCAAACTCAACACGGACGGTGGGGCTCCTCCCTCTGAGGATGACTCATCTTGTTTGATTGGAGGTAATCCAATGGACAAACCTTTACTTTTCAAAGACGCAGAACACTCTTCATGCCCCAAAGGGGATACTGTTGTGAATTCAGTTGTAGACATGTGCAAAATTGATGCTTCAAAGGCATCCCTTTCATTTACACTGTTAGAGGATAACTTTGTCAAAACTACACTTGAAAAAGATAAGAAGGGTCCTTCTAGTTTGGTGTCTCCACCATAAATTGATCACTGGACTATTGGGATTGCTTCATGTTCAAGCTCTTCTTAAGATTGTCTTTGTATTTGTCTTATATCTACAGAAGGGTTGGGGAATAAAACATACCCTCCTTTGCGAAGGAGGAATTGGTCGCTTTGCGACCAGTCCATCGATCTGTCTGCCCATCAAGGCAAGTCAAATGCCTAGTCTCATCTGGAGATATTACATTGATGCCTTTCAGTTCGGCTTTATTGGGTGACAAATTTTGTTTTCTAAGTTTTATACGCCTTTTAAAATTCCAGCTGCAGATCTGACAGTGAGGGCTCTTTTGACTTAGCTGGCACAACAGAATCCATTTCCACTGCTGCAGGGTTACCTCATGAATTTTAACTGATTCGCCAAACTTTCCTTCATTCACTTAGAAGTCTGTTGTTCCCTCTTTTGGCACTGATTCTTCAGTGTTCTTGGTTATAGATTCTCTGAGCCGTGGTGAAAGGAATCTTGGTTGGAAGTTTGTATAAAGTTACTTGACAATGCATCTACTCCATTTCTGAAATTTCCTAGTATGCCCAAAATACGCCAGTCCGCCCCTGGCCTGTTCAGACGAAGACAAGTTGAAAGAACATTGTTGGGCTGGATAAAATAGCGCTGAGATAGGAACCATTGCTTTACTATCAACTTTGTATGTGCTGATGATTTTCATTTTTTTCTGCAGCAGCGAGGATTTTCATCCAATCAGTAACAATACACATTTATTGTTTATTGATACTGACACTCATACAAATTTGGTTGTATGAGTGTTTGGGAAAGGCTTTTTGTATGACACTTTGACTGCAGTGTCCTCGAAAAGTTTTAAAGTTTTGTATAAGTATGACACCTACAATTAAGAATGACTGTGTTTTCTGCATTCAATGGGGAAGCAGTCCCCTGCAGTGTGTATTTATTATAACCGGTGATGATGAATATATGTCGTCTCCTCTGTGCTTTCTGACAACTGAGGATCTATTCATGGCTGACTGACTGAGGAAACAGGAGACAAGAGAGTGTGTGGGTTTGTGGATATATGTCACTCACTTCCATTGCTCCTTCACTGGGAATTAGTTTTGACAAAGTTGAGTTCAGTATTAATGTGATCACAGGAAGGTTTGACTTCTTCTTCCTCACTTTAGCTTTGAGTCTGGTGTTAATCTATTTCATGATGTAGTGCAAGGAGTCGTGACTCATGAGCTCACCTCGTTTGACGAAAGTTTCTCTTTCGCTTTTTCGTAATGGAAACTTATAATGACCCTATTTACTTACTACCCATTTCTCTCCCTCCATAACCTCATTATTTTATACATTTTCCCTTATACACCTCATTTCTTCTCAGTCTTTCCCCACCTGCCCTCCTTTGCCTTACATCACCCTTCCTCCTCTCGGTGAAGTGAAGAATATCTGTGATGAGCTGTAGAAGATGTTGATGTTGTGAGCTCTCTGTCAGTAACGCATCTCCTCATCATCGGCTGTATTGTTAATGTTGGCTCTCGTTTCTTTTCTTCCCCGCTCTTTGCAGCTCCTCCAGCTGTGAGTGTCAGCTGTTATATCACATCAATCCCTGTCCCTTCTCTCTTGTTTTTCTCCTCTGCCCATGTGGCCGTCTCTCTTCCGCCCTCCCTTCCTCCCTTCCACCCACACATACTCCATCATAAGCCCCTCTTTGATGAACTCTGATTACTGAAATGGCCACCAGAGACGGACATTTTTAGTTGTCGGCTTGACGTTGAGGACTGACTCCTGAAAAACATTATCCTCAAATCAAAGGTTTCATGCATCACATCTCTCCTTCTGTTAGATTCTAATTTATTTGCAAACACTGAATCTCAAAAATTCCTTTTAAAAGTTTTTGTTATGTGAAATTAATTCCACCACTTTCAAGTTCTAATTCTGCATTTTTCTACCTTACATCTGGGTTTTAGAGTCTTTTTTCGTTGTAACATGAAGCTGAAGCCCCTTCTTCATTTCCAGTCCAGGGACCTCTCTCTGTTGTCAAAACCAAAGGAAGATGTCCTGAACCATTGTGCGTCATCTTTGCCCAGTGTTCTTTAATTTCTAGCACCATTTTGTTTTGGTTGCAGTTCATCTTTTAGACTTATGTGTCATTTATGAAATACCAGGTTGATTGCTAAGCTAAGTGATCAATGTGTTATTTGGCTGTATGGAGACTGATGGGCAGTACTTACAGATTGCAGCTTTATAACCTTTGAAAAACATTTATGGCCAGCTCTCCTTCAAATACAAGATGCAAAGTTTCATTTTGAAGCTAACGCAGAGCTACAGAGACCCTCCCTTCTTCTTTAGATATACAACTGCTTCATGACATGTACAAAAGAATTTGCTCTGAAATGTTGACTTTTCCTAAACAAAGGTTGCCTCATCAGAAAAAGCATGCGTTAATTGTTCACGTATGCATTGTATGTGTATATTTTAGTTGACTTGAATTGGGTGAGTCCTGGATCACCTAAAGCTGCGAGAATCCCACTCAAATTTTATCTCGTAGCCAGATTTACCAACCAATGAAGGTACCCAAGTTTTTAACATGTGGAAAGATCAACTACAACATTTATATTTATGAAAGGTGGGGAAACAATCCTACACAAAGATCCCTCATAGTGTTTTTCTCTGCCTGCTGGAGGGGAGATTTTCCCACAGCACACAGTGTTGTCTGTGGCTGCAGCAATTCCGATTCTGAGGTCGGGGCTTTGTGTTACTGAAGAAAACAGTTATTGGCTGATCTGCCATCAGATGAGATGCCATCAGTGCGGTGAAGACATTACTGATGTCAAGCAGTGAAGGATTGGGAGGTGGCGACTATGGTGTGGCTGTAGTGGTGATGATTGAGAAGAATTTCATGAAGGATTCATTATTTACCAGATATTTTTTGCCCATATATCAATTTTTTTCGTATGCGGACTATGTAGTCATGTCGACTATTAGACTATTAAAGTCTAGACTAAAAGGAGACTGCTTCCTGATGGTGACCTTTAACGTGTCCTTTTTTCATCCATTTTATACAAGAAGATCCTTCTTACCCTGACTCTGTCTTGTTTTTTAAAGTTAGTCTGTTGAAATTGTCATCTTGATGTCCCTGAGTTGAGGTGAGAGTCCGTACCTGAATGAGGACCAGAAGAATGGACGGAAGTTCTTCATTGTTGGGTTGTTGAGTCACTGGGACAGGCGTCCTCAGGTGACATAAATCAATAAAGTAGACCAATAACCCCCCCCCCACACACACACACACACACACACACACACACACACATACAGTCAATAAATATGCAGACATGCATAATCATGCGTGAAGAAATTATGAGCCATGACCTCAGGCTTAATATGAATACCAAATATAAAGATAGCAGCTATAATTAAAATATAATGGCTTTGCTTTTCATAAATTAATGTATTTGTGTCCAAATGCCAGAGTCCAAGGATAAAATTTAAGGTAGGGCACTGCGGCGACACTCAGCCGACCGAGGCCACTCCAGCTCCCCGCTGGAGCTGGTTGCCATGGTAGAGTTCCAGCAGCACCAAGTGGACGCTAACGGTTACAGCCTGGGGAAATACAGACACAGCGCCACCCTGATGAACAGTGACAGGAACACTTAGTCCTTGCTTCATTTTATTTATTTATTTTTTTTATCATTTACACAAATGCACACAGGCACCCGTGTCCACTTACTTCATTTCCAACCCACCATTCACAAAAGACTTAAGGATTGGGCATGCTGACAGTACAGCAGATAGCATGCTAGTTCTTAGTTACTGAAAAGCCAAGTGAATTTAAGTCTTTTTTTGTCACTTGATCCAGCTGTCGTGACATGATTAAGGTGTAAAACCATACAAATGAGCCTGAAAAATACCTCATGATCTGGAAACAGAACCATATATATATTTAAATGCGCATGGGTGTCCTGGTTGTTCTCACAGTCTGAAGTAATATGGATAAGTAATGAAGATGATGGGGTCGATATCAAACTGGAACTTCGCCAGCATGTGTGACTTTTGGGGTTTGGACCATGTACAGTTTATAACATTTTCTTCTCACTGCTGGGCGGGAACTAAATTTTCAACTTCACTGGAAAATTCCTGTCTGAAACTGTGTGATATTGTGTGTGATAGCTGATCCCTGATCTATTCTACAACCCCGTGCCAGTCAAACAGCTGCAGGCCTGTGTCCGTACTGAGTCACTGGTCTGTTATTAAAGGTGTATTTATCCATCACTCCGCCTGACTGCATTGACACACACTTATTGTTTTCCTCCGTTCAACCGCACACACACACACACACACACACACACACACACACACACACACACACACACACACACTGGCAGCATTCCAGCAGTAATTCTGTCCAAACACTTCATTCTGCCTTCATTATCGCTGGATATTTCTTTACGGTGAGGAGACAAAACACAGAGGGCTGCTGGCCCGGGTCAAGGGGCGACAGAAGATTCTGGCTGTGGTTTTGAGGACGGGGTTTTTCAGTGTTTATCTTCAAGTGTCTGATTCTGTTATGGGTTGTGCTTGAAGACATTTGTGCCAGACATCAGGAACTGGTGGCCAGTGGGCCGGATCTGGGCCGTGAGAAGTTCTTTGTTCTGGATTGCAGGCCTTTTGACATGAAGGGAACAAAGATTGGCTGTTTATTACATTATTATTATAATTCATTCATTCAGTCAGTCTTTCATTCATCTTTATTAAGCACTTCTCCTGCTGCCGTGGGTTGCTGGAACCTTGTAGTGTAATAGAAAAAATCTTGTAGTGTAATAGAAAAGGCAAACTTGACCCTGAGCTCATTGTGCTCGCTCTAGAATACTATTACTGCTGCATGTTGTGCCTGAGCACATACAAACACATCTATTTTTATCGGACTAATGGACAACTATTAAGGCTGCGTGTTTCCGGCTGAGGTTGTCTATTCTACCCACTTCTTCTACTCCAGACAAGTCGGTTCTCTGTCTTTTTTGAAGGGATCTTTATATTTGCCGCTCTCATGCTTCCCCCATCGTTTCTGATTTTACTCAGTGATGCAGTACATCTCCAGCCTCGTCTGGTCTGAACGGCTGCGACAGCCTCTCAAAGACTCCATGTTCTGCTTTCTTATCCTTCCATCCCTTCATCCCTCTCCTCCCCGCCCCTCCTTGGTATGGTAGCCTCTTATTAGATCTGAACTCAATGACTCACGGCTTTCATTTTGGCCCGCCTGCGTCTCAGTCTCTGACCATTTTGTGTAAGGTTTCTTCACCAACCTTTCAGAGACAGTGGTTGTATTACAGAAGTGATTTCACCTCTCACCTGTGTGCATGTATTTACATTCAGTACAGGCCTATCCGTAGATCTTAGGATTAGTTTTCTTGCTGGACAGGTGATACACTGCAATCCATTCAGGTTTGAAAGAAGCAGTTCTGATTTACTGGTAACTTTAGATGTCTGAGCCACAGAGGAATATTTTTATTTCCTGAAAATTAGATATATCCTTAATTTGACACACCTAGATAACCACAGTGAGAAACACACTCAGGCAGGCAAGCACTCCACTGACTGCAGTTAATCAAGGTGAGCCAGAGGATTCTTTTATGCTAATAGTCATTTCCCCCAAAGATAAAAGGTAAGACAGAGAAAGAAGGAGCAGCTGATGGGGAAATAAACCTATTCAAAGAAATGAATACTAATGAAGCATTGAGAAGCAGACAACACATTTGGAATCTGTTAGCGCTATGAGAGAGACGAGGCCCAGACTTCACAGCTGAGAGGAAGTCGTCCCAAAACCCTGGAACGGAGGTAACATGAAAAAAACAAGAGAAGGACCCTGGAGTTATGGTGGAGTTCAAGGATTGTCCTCCTGAAAGAACCAACGCCAACATCTTTACGCTTTAAAAGGTGTGTGCGTGTGTGTATGGGCGTGTGTGTTTGTGTGTGTGCGAGTGCATGATACTCTAATATCAGATATCAGAAATATTTTAATTGCTATTAAAATTTCAGCTGAAATGAATATAAATGCGGGACACCAATCAATTTTTGCATTCCATGAAAAGAATGCTGCATAATTTGTTTTTTTTGGGGGGGGGGCTGCTTAATCAAAATTGTATTTTTTTTACTTTGTTCATAAAGTTTTTCTTTTTAAACCCGTTGAAATATTAAAGTCAACTTTCCTGGTCTTTAAAACTCTGAAAATTATGTAAATGTCAGTGAATTAAACTTTTTCGTAGAGCAGACCTTTTAAAACATTTTCCTCAGACCTGAAAATCTCTGTATGCAAATGCCTGTAATTTCCTCTGACTGTTTGACTAGTCTGACTGTCTGACTAGTAAACGCTCTAACAGGGAGGAATGCAGTGATTTTTACATTGGGGAGACCAAACCACCAATCCACAAGCGTATGGATCAAGACAGGAGAGCCAACTCTTCAGGACTAGACTCCACTTGAAAGACACAGAACACTCCTTTGAGGACACTCATGCCCAGGTTTAATTCAGAATCAGAATCAGAATCAGTTTTATTGGCCATCGTTTGTTGAAAGCAGACGAGGAATTTGTTTCCGGCAGGTGGTGTCTCAAACTGTACATTCATAACTTAACTATTCTAAATACTTTAAATATTATAAATAACTATACTAAATACAAAACGCAAGATGCAAAACGCAGTAGGTGGGGGGGGGGGGCACAATGTACAGGTGCTGAGTGCATGTTGCAAGGACTTGGAGACAAATATTTAACGTTTATTGTTCAAGTGTCTTATGGCTTGGGGGAAGAAACTGTTCTTAAGTCTGGTTGTTTTTGAGAGGAGGGCTCTGTAGCGCCTCCCAGAGGGTAGACTTTTAAATAGACGGTGTCCAGGGTGTGTTGGGTCTGAGATGATCTTCCCTGCCCGACTCCTAATTCTTGAGGAGTACAGCTTTTGGAGGGAGGGCAGGGAGGTCCCAGTGATCTTCTCAGCAGACCTGATTGTCCTTTGTAGTCGTGTCCTGTCCCTTTGGGTGGCAGCACCAAACCAGACTGTGATGGAGGAACACAGAACCGATTCAATGACTGCCGTGTAGAACAACAGCTCCTGTGGCAGACCGTGCTTCCTTAGCTGCCCGAGAAAGTACATACTCTGCTGGGCCTTCTTGAGGATGCAGCTGATGTGGAGAGACCACTTCAGGTCCCTGGAAACAGTAGTCCCCAGGAACTTGAAGCTCTCCACCGAGTCCACAGGGCTGTTTGCGATGGTGAGGGGGAGCAGAGGGGAGGGTAACTTCCTAAAGTCCACTGTCATCTCCACAGTGTTGAGCGTGTTCAGCTCCAGGTTGTTGCGACTACACCAGTCCACCAGGTGTCTCACTTCCTGTCGGTATGCAGACTCATCCCCGTCCTGGATGAGTCCAATGACAGTTGTGTCATCTGCAAACTTCAGGAGTTTGACGCCTGGGTGCGTAGATGTGCAGTCGTTGGTGTAGATGGTGAAGAGCAGCGGAGAGAGGACGCAACCCTGGGGGGCACCGGTGCTGACTGTCCGAGTGTCTGAGGTGATCGCCCCCAGCCTCACCTGCTGTGTCCTGTCTGTCAGGAAGCTGGTCATCCACTGACACATGACAGAGGGGACTGTGGGAAGTGTGGGGACTGTGGGGACTTCAAGAAAGACAGATGGTTTGAGAGAGGAGTTAAAAACTTCAATTTTGTCAAACTGGAGAAACCATCTCTGAACGGAGGAAGTTGATTAAAACACCATCTATCAGCCACCAACAATGCAGTGTTGATCGCTGGCTGTCCCTTCACAACCAGATATCCCTAGAAGACAAATAAACTTCTTTGGAACTATTCGATGGGGTTGTCTTGTGTTTAAATTGTCTTTAACAAACCCAATTTTCCCCACTGCTACTTTTCCATTTCAAGGAAGATGACAAGAACCTGTGGAGATTACAAACCACTATAAAAGCGACTCTGCCATTTTTAATTTGGAACTTAACAGAAATATTGGAAATGTGGATTTCCTGTACTGGAGGAGATTAGCATACAGCAACACAGAGATCCAATGAGTGGTAGTCGTCAATATATTAGTGGCAGAGACGTAGGTTGCCAGCATTAATTAAACAAGAGAGGGAAGGAGACGGAGGAGAAATACCCAGTGAATCTGCATTTTGATGAAGTCCAGAAGTTTATAATTTTAAGGACCGGATTCGTCAGGTCGTTTCTCAAAGAGGAACACTTATTTGGAGAACATGCAGAAACCAAAATTTAGGCATCTTAAGGACAGCCGGATCTGTAGTCTTTCTTTTTAGATGCATACATCAGCAGAGAAAATCAGCAGCACAGCCATTAAGATAGTCATTTATAAAAATAAGTGACGTGAATAAACGGAGATGTAACGTCATCTTACCTGGAGAGCTGTAATTATGTGGCGTTTGCTTGTCTGCGACACATCATGAAATCTTTTTAAGAGATTGTGATTACGATCAGGATTTACCCCAAGAATGTATGACTGACATTTTATTTCACCAGTTACACTTTTCTTACTGTTAATATAAACTTTATTTTTGATTTATTTTTTTGCGTATTCATCTTCATAACTAGTTGTTCTAGCCTTTCCTTCCGTGTCTTCATTTGTTGATCCATTTTTCCTGATCAATCTCGTGGTGACTTTGATTTGTTGCTTTCTCCTTGTTCATTTAGTTTATCTTTTGGACTGCTTTCCTGGTTTTAACACTTGACTTCCCCTACATGTTAAAATGTTTGTTTTTTTTAACCTTAATGTTTAATAAAATCACCAAATTGTCTTGATCTGCTGAACAGCAGATTCATCATGTTCTTATCGTACAAGTGAGACAAGGACTAAAAGCCCCAAATGTCCTTCGAAGCTGAGGGTATATTTTACATTAATTGGATTTTCTTGGTATGATTTGTCTGTCGTCTACTCTATAATCTGCCACCTGTGAGACATTTCATCATCTTCAAATCACCATTTGTCAACCACGATTTTTCCACCTCCTCAGCAGGAATCATTCTGATTGTTTTAATAACCAGGAAATTATAATTGTTTGAAAATGTTCTTGTTAATTCATCCTATTTTCCCCCTCAGATGTTAGAATTTAGGACACACTGGGTAGACGGTTCTGGGTTTCATTCCATTCTCTGTGGCGTTTGTATGTTCTACCCCTGTCTACTCAATTCTGCCCTGGTTCTCCTGCTTCCACCACCAAAACAAGCAGTTTAGGTGAACTGTTGACTCCAAATTATCTGTTCAAGGCCAGTTCAGGACACCCATGACAGACACATTTTCATGAATCCATTAAGTCATATGAAGGTGATTAGCAAAGTCAAGTTCAAGGGTTTAAACACATAAAGCCGTGAGATGATGCAATGTTTCTCTAAGATCATCCCACTGTGTTGACGCAGACTATAAAACATAATGTACAAACTTAGGAAAAATATGTCTATGACATATGACTCTCTGAAGTGCATTATTTATGATCAACATGTGCCAAACAGCAGAAACAAAACTAACAGCGGGGAAAGGGAGAAAAAAACCCCCACTGTGGAACTGCTGCATTTTGTTGTCACGCCACCATCTTTAAGTCGATCATAAATCAATCCAGGTTTTTCCAGTGTAGCTGCAAACATGGACCAATCTGCAGCAAATTTATGAATCTAAATGCAACATTTTGGAGTTGCAAAATACAGGAAGGACAGGTGGAAAGCAGAAGAAGAAAAAAAACAAACATTATTTGCATATGTTAAATTAGAGATTTATTACATCACTGCTGCGGAATTATATTGTATGTGCTCTAAACTTCAATCATTCACAAAATGGGCCTATAGCCGATGGCTCGGCCGCCCATTGTACTGCCGAATACTCCAGGGATCATGAGTAACCCTTCATTCCAGCAGCAGGCCGTGCTCTAGTATTCATAAAAAAGCAATACCTTGCATAAAAGTCCTCTGATGCATCAACCCACACCATCAAATGCACCCATCGCATTCTCTCCAGTCAATCCAGTACATTAGCACAATCAATAGAAGAGGTCCTCGTGTGTTTTTGCTGCATTCACTGTCTGCCAGTTTTATGATTCAGGCTCAGTTTGAAACGCCTTTGAAAAGCGCAGTATGAGGCGCTCCCCCTTGGCTGACAGAGAGAAAGCCTCTCAGCGCCCAGTCTGTTCTCTGCACACTGCTGTCAGTGCGCCACTTTACCACATGCCACTGCAAATCAATCGCACCTCATTACTACATAGACATGGATCATCACCACTCGGATTATGTTGTCGGTTTGTACATATCTGCAGGTATTTCTAGGAACCCTGAAGGTTTGAAGTAATACAGGCAAAAGGTTATGCTAGATAAAATATATATTTCAAAAAATAAAACAAGCAGAAGAAACAGGACCGAGCTACAAAATAAGTGACTTTACTGGGGAGAGAATCCAAGAATTCAGATCAAACTAAAGCAGGGAGATTTTGAGGAAATCGGAATCCTGATCCTGGTCTTTCTTGATCTATCAAAGGTTTTCAAAAATGTATTTTATTGCGCTTTGATACAGACAGTTTGCTATCAGCCAGCCTTTATCCATTCTCTCTGTTCCAATACAGACAAATCCAACTGCTGCACCTTGATTCCACCCCATCGTTCTGTATGAATATAATGAAGATGTAGTGACGGTCTGCTGTTTTGTTTTTTGGGGGGTTTTTTCTGGCTTTTTCACAACAGCTGAGACAGTAGAAACACAAACTGGATATCCATAAAAAATGAGGCATCAGTGAAGCAGCTAGTAGCATTAGCAGCTAAAATCAACTGGAAAATGTCTTCAAAAATGTCTTTTTTGTCTCAGGTCAAAGAGTGCTAGCGCCATCATGTGGGCAATCCTACAATTACAACACCAAGAGGAACAAGATGAGCCCAAGTTGTGTGTATCCACCAGTCCAGCAGTACCAGGTCACATATTAATCCTCATACTCTGCTTGTTCAAGGTTCTCTCTGATTCAATCAACAGTTACGGAGTGTGTGATCCCAAAGTAGTGCTAATAATTCCTATTTAATACCACAAAATGTAACAATTATAAAATAATTCAGTTTGTCTTTTCGTCATCTTTCTGATTTCACTGCTCTATATCCACCCGCCTATCGGATGAATACAGTCCCCATGAAGTTGCTGGTTCTTTTTTTCTTTGTGGTCAAACACCATCAGCTTAGAGGATCCAACAGGACATCTGTGAAGGTTAATGAAGATGAGGAAGCCTACATGAAACCTTTACAGACGGGGTGTGGTTGGATGATGTGGGTTCTGAATTTGAATCTCTCAGCAGCCCTAATGATGAAATGTGATGGTGCTGAGGATGAGGATGGTGATGAAGTCATTCAGCCTGAGCGAGAGGAGCCATTTCATGGAACATCAAGGAAGAGGTTGAGGAAAGAGAACATTGAAATTGTGGAAATAATCCAAAAACAACAACAGGTTACACCAATTCAGCTTCCTAATCAGGTCTGAATGCCTGAATGAGAAGGAGCCAGATCCTGATGTTCGTTTCAGGCTACAGGAAATAACAAAAAGACCTTTCTGACTTCATTCATTCTGTGATTTATCTATTCTCTGCAGCTGGAAGTGTAGTTCTCAACTTCTTGTGTGGCTGACACATACGAAGTGCACATACGCGAGTGCGTTGTGAATGCGTCGTGAGATGTGAGAATGCTACCTTCGTTTCATCCGGATTCAGAGTGTGTGCAAACAAAGACGGGAATAACACAAGTCAGCACGGAGACGAAGCAAACAGAGAATTCGAGTCACAAAAAGAATGTTCTGAAAAAGTATAAAAACAAGAAGTTGTGATGTGTGAACTTTATATTTATTACGGATGTTGTGGCCAAACAAATTTAGTGAAACTAAGCAGATGTTAACTCCAGTCTATCCCTTCTGTTCATGCTATCTCTTCATGGATCATGTGGTCTGAGCAGCAACACCAACCCCTCATAGACTCTGTCCTGCTTATTTATCCCTCCGTCCCTTTATCCCTCTCTTCTCCGCCCCTCCTTGGCATGGCAGTCTGTCATTATTTCTGAACTCACCGACTCATGGCTTTCATTTCTGGCCTTGACTGTCTCTTAGTCTGGGGCCATTTTGTATTTGGTTTTCCACACAATCCTCTCCTGTGTGTGTGTGTGTGTGTGTGTTTGTTTGAGGGTCTTTACAAATATTAGGAGTAACGATTCCCTTTTGGATGACAAATACACAAAACAGCTCACCCCCCCCCCCCCTCGGTCAAGAAAAGAGTGTGAGGCAGAAGGAAGCAGATAATGATTTAACCAAAAGCTCCACTGTGGATCTTCCATTTGGTGGTTTGGTCCTACTTCATGGCAGCTTCACACAGGCAGCACCTAAACCAGACAAAAAATAAATATAAATAAAATTCAAAAATCAAATTTATGAATCATTTCTGGAATAAAGATCTTTTAAAAACACAGTTGAAACCAGAGGGCACTCAGAGAATGGAAAGTATCAGAAAGTAGTTCCTGGACAATGTCTAAACAAACCCACACATTACATACATTACGTATGTAACACAACTTTATTCATTGAAAGCTTTTATATTGTTTAACATGCGGGAAATAAATGCATGTTATCTCTACTATCTTTTTGAGGCAATCCCTTTCTTGGAAATGTGATAACTAACCAATAATGAAAAATGATTGTCAGTTCTTGTTCTTTAATGCATTATACCAAGGTCAGATGGTCAAATTATTATTATAATTATTATTATTAGTTAAAGTATCACATATCATCCTTCTGAATCCTGATTATGAAGTCATTGATTACTTGTGGTTCTCTAAGAGTCAATTTTTCAAAGTTTGATCACATTTTAAGCGCAGCTATTTAAAGGCTTCACTTTTGAATTTTCGCATCGTTCTCCCACGTCGCACCTGCATTCTCTACGTGTTACTGCACTGGTACCTGTTCTCATTGTGAACAGCTGCCAACAGCTGAAAGCATGAAGTGACTGGAGGTCTGCCATGTGTGCATCGCTCCCTCCTTCCTTTAGGCATGAACCCCCACCCCACCCAAAACCCCCACCACCAAAGCCTCTGGCAGCGTGGACCAATGATGGCTGCCAGCCAGTCAATCACTGAGCACACTGACCACAGACGGGTCTTCCAACTGCTGTGCTGCAGTCCTAAAAATAAATAACACATTTTTTTTAAAAAGCAGCAAAATGATGCATTGTCGTTTTAGGGGAACTGATGGGCACTTAAGCCGAGTTAAAAACCAGTCTAGATATAAATATAAAACTGTGTAAAGATGTTTTTCACACCGTCTCATCATCTGTTTCACTTTCACACCAAATATAAAATCTGCATGACAACATACAGGTTTCAGATCTACAGCCTCTACGTGTTACACACACGCATTTACACTTCTACCTCAGTAAACTTTCTCGACTTCTACTTTCCTGAAGCGTTACCTTTCTGCTTCCGGCATCATTTTTCCATCATTATTTATTTTTCATTTTTACCCAAAGGTTGACCCGTAAGTAGTTTTCTCTGGGGAAAAAAAAATAAATAAAATTATAGCAATATTTTCATTCAAATCAGGTCCCCGCTTTGTGCCTCTCCATTCCCTGTCTTCAACTCTTGCTCCTGCATTTTCATTTCCGTGCGTAACATTTTTACAATTCAAATTTTCACGCTGGTAGGAGCTGCGTTTAATTTTTCACCAAGCTGCTCTTTTTTTTTTTCTTTTTCTGCTATACTTATTATATTTTTCTCGGTCCCAACTGTTCTGCTCCTCTTCTCTTTTCTCCCCCTTTTTTCTCCCTTTGACCTCCCCATGCTACTTCAAAACCAGCGCACATCCGCAGTCCTTCCTGTCTTTTGTCCCTCTTGCTTCTTTTTAGCTCGACTGTTTCCTTCCATCCAAAGTGATCACTCTTTCCTCTTCCTTTTCTCTCATTAATTCTCCTCCGTCCTCCCCCCTTATTTCTCTCCACTGTCCTCTAACTCCTTCACTTCATCATATTTCCCTCCCCCTCTACATGACTTCCCAGCATGGCCCATTCTCCTCTTCTGTCCTCTCCTTTTTAAATAATTTCCTGTTCCCTCTCTTCTCCATCACCTTCCTATGTTTTTTTACTTTCCTATTATCACTCTCCTAACTTCACTCTCCTTTGAGGATGGAGAGTTTGGAAGGAAAGGGTGGGGGCTCTGTTACCAACATACACTTAAAACCTGTGCAAAGGCAGGAGTGAGCTGTTTGACACTATTTGTCAGGGATTTCCTGATGTCTTCTTTTGAACCCCCCCCCCCCCCGACACAAGGAGGAGGAACAGGAATCGCGTTCCATCCTGTTTATTATGCCTTTTTTCTGAAATGTAAGTTAAAATAGGTCATATTTTATCCCACAATTGTAATCACTGTCTACCAGAGTGATGCCCTTTACTATGGAGGAACTTTAATCATTTGCATTTGTTCATTTTCTCAGTTATGATTTGTATTTAGAGTCATTCAGTCTGCAGGGATGTATTTAAATAAAATATTTTACTAAACTTTTTGCATATGTCTATAATATCCTGGAGAGGTTCTCTTTTATAAGCAATTTAGTTTTGTTTTTTTAATATATTTTTTATTTTGCTTGTTCTCTTAGATGTAATTAAAAAAAAAAAAAGAAACAGGGAAAATGATCATGCTAGTTCATTTTTCTCTTTGCTTCATTACAACTTTAGTTTCTTGTTTTCTTATTTTCTCAGTTTGCTGTTTGTGAACTGCGTTTTAGAGGCCTTTAGTTTGTTTTCTGATCTTCAGAGTCAGTCCCTCTATGCTGACCTGATCTGTGTTAAAGCCTGAAGACAGGCGCGGATATGACTTGTCAATCATAACATAGCCACTCCTTTAAGTATCTCCAGTTTTTTTCTTCTGCCCATACAAACAGCCTTGTATCTTTGGGTGGATGAGAAAACCATCTGTTGTGTTGAATTAAAATCCATGACCCCAGATACATCCTTTTCTTTAATTGTGATTTAAAATCCACAATATTTCAAAAGGCAGCAAACGATGCTCTGACGCGTCACCACTTTGTCGCTTTCAGTCTCCGTCTCTTCTTTCTTTAGTATCTATGCCCTGCTGTCAGCTGTATGACCCCCCCCCCCCCCCGCTCCCCTCACAGACATCCATCAGTCTATTCATACTGACCCTATTTTACCCTCAAACGTAGACACGTCCATGCACACGGGGGGGGGTCCTCTAACAGTCTGCCGGGTTGACTTTTACTGGAAACTTTGTGTCTTCTGGATCGAATTACCATCTAGTCATCTGTGACTATTTGTATTCACTTCCTTGGTAATCTGATGGGCCTGTATCCGTCGTCGTCTACTCTGTGCTCACATAACAAAAGTGACAAAGCGCTTGTGTGACGACAGTCTGGAGATTTTTTTTTTTTAAAAAGGTGCTAAAAAACATCATAGCAGTGAATGCTTCAGTTATGTAACACAAAATACATGACTTTAGCGTCCATTAATCAACCAATAAATCAGTCAGTCACGTTCTCATAACTGATTGATTACTACCTTCGCCAAGAAGGTCACGTTTTCACCCGTGTCCACTTGTTTGTTGCTTTTCCAACAAGAATTTTGCAAGAGGAGAATTCCCTGAAACTTACTGGGGGGGGGGGGGATTGGTCTTCTGCCAGAATAAACCCCATTAAACTTTGGAGTGGATCCACAGAGTTTTGTTTTGTTTGTTTTTTTTTTACTTTCTTTAACTTTGTGAGGTGTTGTCTCAGTCAATAATGTGTGGCTCTTGATGAAATAAAAGTCAGCTATGTGTAGGAGTGTGTGCAGTTTGATGTGGATCCAAAGAAACAATCGCGTCCACCAGATTTAAAAATGTTTTTGTGTAGTGTGTTTTATAAAGTGTTAACAAAGCTATGGATTTAATTTTGAAGAAGGAAAAACTGAACAGGTGTATAAAAGTCGACGTCTTTGAGTGCACTTCATTGACTAAAAGAAAAGCTATGAAGTTGTCGAAGTTCTTTTCACCTGCATGTTTGGGAAAAGATTCAGTCTAAATATTAAAACAAACATGCTTGAAATACCTCCTAAAACATCACAAGGCATCGCCTCAATGTAAGGGGATGTGAGCATAAAGTTTCGTGACAGAAAATCTAACAGTTTTTGAGTTTACGCAAATAAAGGGGTGTCGATCTTATTTAACATTTAGAATTAGACGGTCTTAAAAATACAAGTCAATACAATCTAAGGCGAGGTCGGCAATTACTGGAAGTTTTGATAAATGAAGAGAAATTAAACTCATCGTTGGTTGGGCACACTCGTTCCATACAGTAACAACATTCACACATGCGAGCACACGTGAACAAAGAAGTTAATTACAGCAGGATATTTTTATGCTAATAGACCCCCACCACCACCACCACCACCACCACCCCCAACTCAAGCTGAGAGGGAGCGACTGAAGGAGAAATGAATCTATTCAGACTAATGAATTCTAATGAAGCTTTCCAGACGAGATGTTTGGAGTCCATCAGCGCCGGGAGAGACGAGGCCCAGACTTCCCAAATGGGAAGAACTCATCCCAAACTCTTGAAAGAGAGGCAGAGAAAAACAAGAGAAAGACCCTGGAGAAAGTGAGCTGGGAGGAAGAAAGGTCCAGTAATGAGAGAGGGGAAGCTGGGGGGGTGGGGGGGTTTGGGTTGGGTTGGGGGGCGGGCGGATTCAAGGTTGTATTCAGACGTAGGGATTGTCCTCCTGAAAGAACCAACACAGACTTCCTCAGGCTTTAAGAGCCTCTTTATCAGACCCAGGTCTGTGAGTGTGTGTTGTGTGTACGCTGGTGGTCTCTGGGTGGGAGATGGAGTTGAGGGTGGGGGTGGGGGTGGTGGAGGTGGAAGTGGAGGCTCATAGAAACATGTTGAATTCAAATTAGTTTAATTCCCAGGCCTGCTTAACAAAAATAAAAAAGATTCAGTTGTAATAAACGCCGGCGTGAATAAACTGTGGAGACATTTCAAACCCTTTTGCTAGGTGGGGACAATTCTTCTATTCAATATGTAAATAGTTTTTTTGTTTTTTTTTAACAGTCTAGAGGTTGTTCTTATGATTTCAGTTAAACTTTTTAGGTATGTCTTCAAACAGTGGGTGCCTTACATCAAAACCAAGGTTTCCAACCCTGCCCCGCACACACAGAAATATTCAAATCTTGACGGCATTGGAAGCAGACGTCTTCCATCTGTTCAAAAATTCCTGCTTTTTTGAAGATGTGTCAACATTTGTTGAATAACTAACGTGAAGGACTCCAAATGTTTTCTCGCCATCGGACCTATGAACCCTCTCTGCGCCCCAGCTGAACCCTGATAGAATATAAGCTGGTTTTTGGAGGATATACACATGAAGGCAACTCACGTTATTGCGTCTCAGTTGAGTTACCAGGGGAATTTAATCAATCGGTAGTTTGCTCTGGAGCTGCTGAGAGCACTTGAAGGACTCCAGCTTTGCCAAATGAGTCTCTGTGTGCCAGAGACTGAACTTAATGGAGTTGCCTTGAGCTTGAATTGTTTTCCAACTTGCCATTGCCCTAGTTTCCAGTTTCTTGGGAAATGACAGGGACCTGACAATCCTACCAAGCTCAACTCCTGATTCCTCAAGTGGGTCCTTGGCCTCTTTAGTAACTACCCCCCCCAAAAAAACCCCCACCAAATCAGGCATTTGACTCTTGGATCAAATGTTCATTCAACGGTAGTTCATAATGGAATTTGGGCAAGTTGTACTGTATGTTTGCCAGTGACTATGGAGGCGGGGCAGCTAATGTCCAAAGACTCTTCCACCGAAAATAAACCTGCATGAGGGAAGAGAGAGAAAGGGAGAGGAGAGGGGAGGAGGGAAAGAGCCTTTTGCAACGGGGACAGAAGGGAAAGAGTCTCGGTTTCAATGGAATTAAAACTGCGCAATTTCTTTGAGGGCTGCCTGGTCTGATCATTCCTCTCCTGGACATGGATGTTAGTTGTGTTTGGATTATTAAAGGAATCCGTGGACATTGCAAAAAAAAAACCTATTGGAGGCTACAGGAGCTGGCGATTTTTAAAAAAAAAAATAATAATAATAATAATAATTTTTGTTTGCTACCAGATGGTGTCCAGATGAAAAAAAAATTATTTTTTTTTAAAAAGCAAAACGAGCTGTGCAATCGTTTAGAAAGGCGTAATGACTGTGCACACATGTAGGATCAGTGATGACTCTCCCCGTCATGTCTTACCCATGGGGGAGAACACATCCACATTTTCGCTGTGATCTGTCTGCGTGTACAGTTCGACGTTTGCACCTAAACGCGTTATGGATTTTGAATGGGGGGGGGGGTTCATGGTTTTGTTGTGTTTTTTTTTTTTTTTTTTTAGGGGGGGAGAGAGGGCTTTTAGGGGGCTGCGTCACCCGTAGCTGGAAAAGCAAATGGACTGCTTTGCAGATTTCTCCACTATTATATATATTTTTTAGGAGCGCAGCACCTCAGCAGCACGTTGTGGGATTGAACATCAGAGGTAAGCAGAACGCACGGCGGGACTCGATCGGGAATGAACGCTGACATGTGAGGCTGAACCAGTCAGGCTCCATTGAAAACAACCTTTTTTATTATAAGAAACGACGATCCTGTATGAATCAATGCAGTCAATTAAAGTGGGCATTGATCAGCGATGATGCCTTTATTTAAAATAAAACCACTCACTGGTGACGCCGTCATAATGTGTTCGGATCGTTCAGCCTCACTGCGCACGAAACGCGTCGTAAGTTCAACTTTACGTGAGTAGTTGGGTTGCTGCGGCGGTTCTCCGTGTCTGGATAGGTGACAGCTGTTTTTTTTTTTTTTGGGGGGGGGGATTCACGTTGAAACTGGGGTGGCTGATGTCATGATCTGACGGTAAGGACCGGAGAGTTTACAGGAAGGTTACGTCTGGAGTTGATGTCGCAATCGCTTTGTATGGATCCGTGTTTTGCGTTCAGAAAATGCGTGGAAAAACGCGGTGGATCGTGTCCGTGGGTGTTAAATACATCGTGTTATGGTGGGGTTTTTTTTTTTTTTCTGGTTCGGGGTTCGTAGCCGCTTGTTGAATGAAATACGGTCTCGCTGTTGTCGGGCGAAGGTGTGTCGCATTTTCTTTCTGTAATGTCGTGTGAAGTTGTGGCGGGTTCTCTATTTCCAGGAAGAACGTTTGAATTCTCTAAGCCTTCGTTTTTCTACTGTCTCCACCCTCTCTTTCATCAGGCTTTTCCTGCTGCGCTTTGGCTTCTCGGCCACTAGGTGGCGAGAGAGGACTGCCGCCTGCCGATTCACAACGAGTTTCCGCGTAAACGAGGTAGACTTTTTTTGTGCTGTCTGAGGACCCGTAGTGACGTTTGAAACCCCGTAAATGTAATATTTTTAAAAATATTATTCTGTGTCCTAATTACAACATATAACATTCTTTGAATGTAGAGTATGTATAAAACCTATCTAAAATAAAAAACATGACAAATGTACGTATTAGTGTAATACTAATATATAGTGATGACTATAGCGCCATATTTTCCTGTTTCGCGAACACACTGATATCCCACAATACATTGCGACTACAGAACCCACGCACAGCTGTGAGAAATTAATAATAATTATACGAAGCCGTCGGAGAACTTCGACATGACAAAACAAACAACAGTAATTGTTTGGTTTTCATAAATATTTAATACACTCAATCGTTGTTTTCCCAGAGTTCAACTTCTAAGACGTGTCTCACTTTAAACGGTAATTTATTATTTATTATTATTATTGAATCAATTATTTGTTTAAACGGGAGTTGTGTTGCATTTGTGTCACTCAACATAAACTCGTAACAATTATATTTTGACTTGACATCCCTAAATTTGCAAGATCCATGATGCAGGTTTAATTGTTTTTATTTTGTTTGGCTGCACCTGTGTAGTTGTAAAATTTTCAAATGAAAGCAAAATCATGTGTGTGACTCTTCCTTACAGTGTGTCCTCTAGTCTATCAGGTATCGTTGTCCACTTCAAAACAGAGGCAATAGTTTGTTTTCTTATGACACCAAAGAATACACACTCAAGACAGGTTATGTGTATTCTGAAATATCTACCCGTTAACTGCCCTGTTTTCTGACTCAGGATTTTAGAGTTATGTGGACACATATTAGTATTTTCTGTCATGTATTTGTTAGTGTACAAATCAGAATGAACAGCGATGGCTGAAGTGCAGTCTCTCCTCTAGATGGCGACGCGTTTGAAGAGCCTGTGTCCTTTGTGAACCTGCTCTTTTCTCACCCTGGAGTGCTGAGAAGGCAGATTGTGCTTTTTTAGTACCTGTTTGGGGAAAAAAAAAAAAAAAGCGCCGAAATGTAAACATGTAAAATGTCTGTGGGTATGTGACAGACATGCTTTCCGAATACTTTCCCTTAGTGATTCATGTTATCAGGTGTTAATGCTCGTCTTACACCGTGTTTTTAAACTTCCCATTAGATGGGCTGACATTTCTTTTTCATTCCCAGGGAACGAGTGGGAAACATGGCCGAGAGGCGTTGTGTTAAATTTAAGGAACCACCAGTTCCTGACTGAAGCTACAAGTGAAACATCTTCCTCGGTGTCTGACATGTAGGCAAAAATGGACAAACGTTTAACCACCAGCACAGCCTGACAGGATGGTCTGCACAGGGTGGGAGTGGGAAAAGCCTCAGCACTGGTAAGGTGAACAAAGCCAACTTTCTACATGATAGTTTTTTAATTAATTGTTTGCACAGTTGTCTTTACTTGACAATTATTTCATGTTCTAATTGGTTTTCTTAACCACTAACTTTACTTTTTCTATTTACTAATTGTTAAACTATCAAGACTGCAAAGTTTTGTTTCCTTTAATTAAATATCAGGGTTAATTTTTAGCATTTGCTTTGACATGTAAACTGACAATGCTTCTTGTCAAGGAGTTAAAAAGTCATTTACTCCACACCCTCCTGTTGGAAACAAACAAATTGATCGGATACATATTCAGTCTATTGCTAACACACTGTTTTCCCTGCAGGAGAGCCATCTGCATTTTCTGCAAGCACCCACCTGCAGAGGTAAGACCTTTGACCCTAAGCCAGACCGACCTGTCTGCACAGCGACGTGGCTGACTTCACTGTTGAGTCATGTAGGAATGTCTTCCGTAATTGGTTTCTACCTTGGAGCTCGTCCCTGTTTCAGCAAAGAATGCATATTTCTAAGTTTGTCGATGACACAGATGCACTCAAGAAGTGCTGGTTTGGCTCTGTGGCAAACCAGCAGATCAATCAACCGCTACTTTAAATGTAAGCGGTTGATTGTTGTTTGCTTTAGTTTTAGGACACGAACGAGTTTCATTTATTCGATTGTTTTGTGTATTTTGTGGAAGGTGTGCTTTTAGGCTACCCCTTGCCCTGGTATTGACGCCTCTTAATAAGGATCTGTGACGGTTTAAAATTGAAACCCTAGGAACTATCCAGGCTTAATTATTGACATATCCCCACTTTTTTGCTCATATGATTCTTTTTCTTTAATGCCACTGCCAATTTTCATCACAGCCAGTAAATGGACGTGAGCTGGGAGCAAAGAAAATCTCGCTTAGGTGTCTACACACCAACCTGACACCAGTTCTGTTTCATTTTCACTGACTCCAGGCCTGCCTGACACACATCTCAAACACCCCGGCTCCCTTCTCACCTAATGTTTTGATCTGTCTCAGAGGGACAAAGACACACACACCGTCGTCTCCCAGGACCCTCTCGAATCCCCCACACCTGGGGTTTTTCCATCACTTAGCTTTCTCAGCTGTATTACATACTTAATGGCTAGCCATGAATCAGACCCATTATATACTGAAACGCTGATGCACGTATGGACACACAATCCTGCTTAAGACCAAGTAGACTGCAGCCATTGTGCTGGACAGGCTGATGTACAGAATACGGATCTGTTGGAGGGAGAAAACAAT
This sequence comes from Antennarius striatus, assembly GCF_040054535.1. Taxonomy (NCBI): domain Eukaryota; kingdom Metazoa; phylum Chordata; class Actinopteri; order Lophiiformes; family Antennariidae; genus Antennarius; species Antennarius striatus. The sequence goes on along the minus strand of NC_090798.1, from coordinate 6,924,648 downwards.
GAGCCATTAAAAGTGTCTTTGTCATCCCACCAACTAATTTTAAATTGTTTGCATCTAGAACATCTTCAAAACTATTAATTACTAGAAATCATATAGTATATAGTATATTTTTGTTAAATCCATTGACATTTTAAGATATTTACTTAATTTGTCCTAAAGTGGGACATTTGGGCGTTACAGCAGAACATGATACCCCTCATCCATGAAATATTGTATATATTAAGTTGAGATTACTTGAACTTCTTTTTAAAGTTTCCCCTTTTCCTACTTGGCTTCACCATTCTAACTGAAATCCAGGTGTATGGCGTCCTAAGAGGTCATTAACACCTTGGATATGTTCAAGTCACATGTTTGCAGTTACCCCACTCAGCCTGTGTCTCCTTGGGCTTGTTTGGGATACAAGTGGATTGTTACCTACTTAGCCATAATGTTATTGGTCAGGTCACATGATTCAGAGTGTGAATAGTGGTGACACTGTCCAGACTGCATTGTGTGCGGTTGATAGTTTGTGGGGTAGACACCCCACTCTGTCAGTCATTTCAAACAGTGCGTTTGTTGTTCATTGAGAACACCGTTGTCTTCTAAAGGAGCGTCCCTTCAAGGTTTGGGTGGACAAACTTGAAGCTCCCCATCAGTGAGTTAAAACTGGAGAAACATCTTGGATGAGAGGAATGTTTTCAAACCTTTCAAAGACCTGTTTGGATTACCGTGACCCGGATCAGTGTGGGGTGGGTAGCACTACTGTCTCAAGTGAGTTCTGGGTTCAAATCCACCTGATTAATTTTCTGTGAGGAATGTTCAGGTTCTCCCACGTCTGCATGGGTTCCCTTCGCATTCCTCCCACATTCCTCTCACTGTGGAGGAGAATCGTGGATCTCACCTGCTATCATAAGAGCTTGAAGATCTTTTTGCACTGCCAAAAAAGTGCTGTGTGGTTATGAACTTTACATGTTGAAGGGTTTTGAATTCACAATGTTTTGTCATGCCATCTATCCTCCTTCTAGTTCTAAATAATGATTACAAATAGTGACTCGACAAACTGAGCCGCACACTACACCTCTTGGTTTTGGATCCTGGCAGGTTGAAGGTCAAATAATTGCGTACGCTGCACCTGGAACCAGTTTTGTCAGATGTTTATGACGACAGGGATTGACTTTAAGAAGTAGTAGATTAGTAGCATATGTTCAGCCTGCACAATGTGGCTTTAAGGGCAGTAGGAGTCCATAGGTTCCAGCCAGTATTACCCTTCAGATGTTGAGGGAAGGAGCAACTCACAAAAGCTTTGGAATAGAAAGCCTTGATTTGAAAGTGAATGACATTGACAAAGATTTTGAATTTGAGTAAACACGATTTTTTCATATTGAATTGTATAGAAAACAGTCACTATAATTTGAGCACTGACTGTAGACATGTTAATACGTCACAGAGCTTGGTATCTATGTTGCTCTTATCTGTGTTGTCTTCCTCTTCTCTCCCCTAAATGCTCAAATCCATGTGATATTCTTATGTGCCAGTTATCCTCTGGAGGCTGCAAAGACAAAGACTGATGTCAGAATATTCAGTGGTGGTTTGGAAGAAAAATGTTATTTGTTTCAAGTGGGTGTCTCAACCGTCAACATATTGATTGTCTTCTTGTCCTGGCCTTTTGAGTTTCCTTCAGTCTGCTTCTGCGAGCTGTTATGAAATAAAACCATGTTTGTATAGATGTGAATGAAGGGCTTGAGATAAAAAGGGTGGAAAATGCTTTGCCTCAAATGAGACACACATGAGAAGGGAGGATGTTGAGCGTGTTTGAGGAAGAGAGGTGGTGAGAGCTGAGTCAGGTTGCTTGGGTGAGGACAGCAGGAAGCAGTGGGTGAAGAGGAGGACAGGGAGGAGGAGAGACTCCTCTTCATCATCATCCTCCTCTTCCCCTTGTCATCATCAGCGGTGTCATTGAGGTAGGATTGGCGTGGGGAGGGAAGAGCAGAGGTGGAGCTGACATCATCCACCTTCTGGAGGTCCATGAGGGCGAATGACCACATTCCCGCTGTTAACGTTCCTAGCAGTCAGATTGATGTCATCAAAGGGATTCAAACAGGAAAAAATGTCATTCATGATGTGGCTTGTCTGTCTAAAGAAACCTGGCACTGAATCAGAGAACAGAGGCAGATACGGAAGTACAGAACTCCACAGAGAATACAGTGATGACAGAAAGAGGTGTGCAAAGAGAGAGCTCCTGATTATCCAGTTACATAACTAACTCCAGGTGTGTGTGTGTGTTGTGTTTAGAGAGTGCAAGATACCTGACATGCATCCTGTACCCTTATTTAACCTGTGATTCCCAGCTATGAAAGGCCTCTTGTTATGTTTATTTGTAAGGTGTGTGTGTGTGTGTGTGTGCGCGCGCGCGCGCTCGTGCGAGATGAGGGAAAGTCGGCAATTTCACTAGTGCGTGTGTGCTTGTACTTGTTGTGTTACTGTGCAGCTATGTATATAGTCTGACATCGTGCACTTGCGTCATAAATTCCCACTGTGGATTTGGAGGCAGATGGCTCAAAATTAATGTCAGGTTGTGGCGGGTTCAGCAGGGGGATGTTTGTGTGTGTGTGTGTGGGCGGGGATCAGTATCAAAATGAAATCAAAATAAACAGTAGGTAGGAATGTTGCTTTTAAACCTGATCCAGTAGATAAGCTGCCAGTATCCCACAATTATTTTGAAACTAAGCATCAAATGTACTTCATGAAGAGGACATCCACATTTATCATTATGGTGTTGTGTGACAGTAGCTGTGAGGTCTTGCCTCTCCAGCTTGTTCTTTAATCGGTCAAGTTCTCTCTCAATTTTATGAATGCCTTAAAGGAATGTCTTCAGATTTGGCATGACTGTTTCTTGGAAGTAAGGATGAACTGGTTGTTAAATTCTGGTGGGCAAAGGTCTCTGTGACCTCTCAGTAGTTCCATTCTTGTGATATCCCAAGAATTTTCTGAGGGAGTTTCTTCAAATTCAGCACAAATGTTCACTCCATTTTCTTTTCACTCAACGTGGCACAAATTAGATTTTTTACAGATAAAAGTTAATAAGCAAGTCTGAATTGAGCAATTTAGATGAGAACAAAGCCAATGATGGTCTTACATTGCTGCTATTTCATAAAATGTTTATTATAACCGAATTGTGGTCACTTAGATAACGAACAAGAGAAAATGATTGTAAATAAACTTATTTTATATCAAGCAATACTGGCTCCACAAAGATTGTTCTTTGTGCTGAACAGACTTTTTATATTGTAAACATAAAAATGGAGAGATGCACAGTAGATATTCTGTGTCCTTCTGTCCGTCGTTTGTTGTCTAGATCGTATTTCATATACAGTTGGACATAGTTTCTCCCTCAAACTCTCAAGATATAATTAGTATAATAAGCAGCTGGGGTTTTTTTTTAAGTTTTGGAAATTTCTACAAATTTTACTTTTCCATGGAAACATGATTTTGTAGGTGACTCAAGCATTTCTGACAATCTCGTCATTATAGCTTTGGTGAACTTACACACACACATTAGCCATATTACGTGGCTGTGTCTTGATGATTTCAAAATGACCCTTTGGTTCATATGGGATCGTTATGCATCATATCACATGTCTCTATCAATTTTCTGGAGTCATTAAACATTTGCTTGAATTTTACTTTCCTCAAACTTCTATTTTGTAATTTGTCTCGACACCAGATAAGCACTGATGCATAAAGGCTTAATTCATGTGAGGACTCTGATGTGGAAAGCCGGCATTCCAGCATCTGATGTGGTGAGCAGCAGATGACGCCATCTAACCTTTGGAGGGTGTGGATGTCTTTGGATAACTCAGCCAGCCTTTTATACTCTATCTCTCTGGTCTTACCAAGAAAAATAAGCTTTCTTTTAATGTCTCAGACCTATCATATCTGCTATTATGATTAGATGAAGATAGAATTTGAAGTTGTAGTTTTTCCTCTGAAGAGACACGCTCCGTTTGTTCGTCTTCAGTTACTCTTTCCAGACATTACATATAATAAACACAGCCTGGGTTCATTCTGAAGGAAGATGTGCAATCAGATGCTGATTGAAAATAATATGTGCTTTTTGTTTGCATCTCTGGAGGTTACCATGGCAACTTTCACATGAGGTGGATAAACAATGATGTGGTGTCCATGGTGTTTCCTACATGTTTCTTACAGGTTCTTTTTGAAGCCTGCAACTCGTCTGGAGAAGATCCAGCACTCTGGCTAGGATTTCCACAATGTGTAGTACGCTGGCAGTGGTAGTGGAGAAGTTCATAAATTATTAACCACAGGCTGATCATCACTTATTAGTCATTATCTCTTGATTGTGTAGACTGGTCGAAAAACTTGCTTCCCATGTGATATTTCAGAGACTTGGAGCCAATTCCTCTTCTAAACTCCGCTCATCATTTACCAGTTTACCCTCATTGTTTAACTTGTCTTTCAAAAAACGATTAACATGAAGTAGTGGTTGTTTTTCTAGCAAATGGGACCCCACTCATTATGTCATCTGTAGATACATACAAGTTATGGTTTAGGTAATTATCAGGCATTTATGCATTGAAAAACACAACAGTAAGGTATTAGTTCTCTACAAACTGTTGCTGCTGCTGTATACAGAACAAAATGATAGGTGAAAATAACACAAATTCCGTGCAAAAAAAATGCATGTTTATTGTCCAAAATGGCATGAAATTAGTTTAATTACAGAAATTACATAACGTACAACAATACAGTTATATATTTGCATCAACAATAGATATTTCTACAAATTTGAACGTGGTTACTGCAAAGATATTTAACATGCGCATTCTTTACCTGGATCACTGGTTTTCTTTCATTTACGCTACCTCTGCTCGCAAGCATTCTGGGATTTTGGACTACAGCCTTTAAACCACTTTGTCGTCTGAAGGGCTAAATGAGCACTACCCCTCCATCCGTTAAAGAAATGGTACATACTACCCTACACAAGAGTGGACAAAATAGAGGGGTCAAAGAGGGTACAACCTAAATTAGGAGAAGGTGCTACACCAATAACGCAGGGTTTGATAGAAAGTCGATGTCACTTCCTTCAGCAAATCCCTTAGATCAAGTGTTTCAGTACCAAAAAAACCAACCCTTCAAAATGGATGCTAGACCCTCAGCTTTTTGTGTTGTGCTCCCTCACCCTTGGACCCTCCCTTCCCACCATCACTCCTCTCTATCCCAGCTCCTGTCTGGCTTTCTGACTCCTTTTTTTTTTCTCTCTAAGCCCCTCACAGCCCCCTCCACACCATGGCCCCCCTTTGACCCCCTGTTACCCCTCATCCACCCCTAGCTCTCCCCCTCCCGAGGCCAAGCCCCACAACTCCCAGCCCGTTGTGCCTTCCTCCACCTCCCTCCTCCACCCCTGCCTCCCCCTGTCTTTGTGTGTGAGGCCAGCAAGGGGCAAGGGAAGAGGAGGTGGAGGCGGGCGAGGAGGTTGAAGTGAGGGATCCAGTAGGTCAGATGAGAGAGGAGAGCTTGAGGCCTTTTCGCTTTATTATCTTTTGTGTATTGTGTGAGGATTGCGTATCATGCTGGAATCTTGACAACAAGCTTTTGTCTCTATTTGATATCCATGGAAGACTATGGGTTCACTCATCATTTTCACCTTTTCATAGCTGACTTTAGCAATTTAGTTCATACTGGACACTGAGCTGTGAGTTAATCATGCTGTGTAGGATATTAAGTGCAATTTTTTTTCGTCAAGATGGATTTTCTTTGTCAGCTCAAAGCAGATGATGCACAAGACGGGGAGGAATGATCACACCAGCTGATTGGTTATCTAGAGAGAAGCTCACGCGCTCAGGGACATCAGTCGTGACTTTCTGATGCTGTCTTGTGGTGATATTAAACATGTGCATCGGACACTTCAGGCTTTGAAGAACACACACACAAACACACATGTTACACGTTCTCTTCATATGAGGAGCAGAGCACATTCATGTCAACACAACCATGCATTCTCGTTGTATATTACTGTACATGTAGCACATGCAGAAACATGCAGAACCTAGTTGTCAGCGTGTAAAGTATCACCCATGGAATTAAGGAATTTAGTAGATGCTCTGCTTTTACGGTCTGTACATGTGTATGTATGGTATGTTCAAGGAAAGCTCAATAGGGGGCAGTATAGAGACTATAGACCAAAAATAGATGGTCTGGTAGAGGACACGGTTCACACAGTAAAATACAAGCTCTCTGCATATTGTCTGTCAGTATGGACATCCTCAAATGAGGTCACTGTAATTATGCTTGAATATATTAATGGTGTAAAAGGAAGTAAATATTCAGTTTATCAGCTGAGGAACAGATGATACTGTTGTGTTTTTGTGATCATTGAACACACCAGGAGCTTCTAAGGAACAAAACATCAAGTTTATTTGTTTTTTTACTGCAGACTGTTGAGATTGACGGTCCTCCGAAGTGAATTCACTGCACCATTACTGTAATCTTCTTTGTGTGTAAGGGTACATTTGCCAGCTGCTTCCCTGGTATGGACAATTTTGTGGTCACATTCCAATTCATGCTTTTTAAATGCATGTATATTGTTTTCCCATGATGCTCTGGAAAGATAGAAAAATCAGGTTTAGAAAAATTTTAAACCACACCAGTCATGGACTTGGGACAAATATTAGCCCATGAACATAATAAAAAAAGATCATTCTTTTTTTGTCTCTGGTACATGTGTGGTGCATGTCACTGTGTGCATGCTTTGTCAGTGGGACCTAAAGGTGGTAGAGGTGGAGCTTTTTCTTATACAAGACGTAACATGGACCCACCAAGGTGCATTCCATTCATTCGTACGAGTCACTATCAGGAGATTTATCAGGAGAGCTGAGCGAGTCAAGCAGATTTCATTGCTGATGTCTGGGACACGTTTTCTGTCGTACAGTTCTGTGACACTTATCTGTTTAATAACAGACTAATAATTCAGTGCGCCCTGTGCATTCACGAATCAACGCTCGCGACTTCACCTCATCGTGGATTTTTGGTAGGCAGATCCGACGTAAAACTTTTGTCAAATCAAACATGCGAATCAAATCTATGACTTCCATACCGAATCAGTTGAGGCCTGGGTTAACAACGACCGCCATCGGTGCTGTTCACCTACAGGGCGCCGGTGGAAATTGGACTACTGTTGGTCGAAGGAGAGGATTGGGTTTTAGAATTAGTGGCAACAGACAGAGCTGTATTATGGTGAAATGCTCTCATTTTAAACTGCAGTTGGCGTGCAGAGCATACCTTGAAGTGAGAGAGTTGTCTTTGGTGAAGACTTCAATGGACATGTTGGTGCAGGAAACATAGGTGATGAGGAGGCGATTGGCAGGTTTGCTATCCAGGAGAGGAATGCAGAAGGACAGATGGTGGTTGACTTTACCAAAAGGATAGAAACGACTATAGTGGATACTTTCTTCCAGAAGAGGCAGGAACATAGGGTGACCTATAAGAGTGGTAGGAGCACACAGGTAGACTACATCCTGTGTAGACGATGTAATCTGAAGGAGATCAGTGACTGCAAAGCAGTGGAAGGCAAGAGTGTAGCCAAACAGCACAGGATGGTGGTTTGTAGGATGACTCTGGTGGTGAGGAAGAGGACAAAGGCAGAGGACGAAATGGTGGAAACTGAAAAGGGAAGAGTGTTGCATGACTTTTACGAAGGAGTTATAATGAGACAGGCTCTGGGTGGTCAGGAGGTGCTTCCATATGACTGGATAACTGCAGCTAATGTGATCAGGGAGACGGGTGGGATTGGAAGGACGTGCAGCACGTTAGGGTGATTAAGGATAGGGATGGAAGTGTATTGACAGGTGCCAGTAGTGTGATGGGAAGATGGAAGGAGTACTTTGAAGAGTTGATGAACAATGAAAATGAGAGAAAACAAAGACTACAAGATGTGGCTGTTGTGGACCAGGAAGTAGCATAGATTAGTCAGGAGGAAGTGAGGAGGGCATTGAAGAGGGTTTGAAGAGTGGAAAGGCACTCGGTCCTGATGATATACCTGTGAAGTGTGCTGGTGCCCATTTTTAACTACAGAGGAATAAAGCTGATGAGCCATACAATGAAGTTATGAGAAAGAGTTGAAGCTAGACTAAGAACAGCAGTGAGCATTAATGAGCAGCAATATGGTTTCATGCCAAAAAAGGGTACCACAGATGCAGTATTTGCTTTGGGGATGAGAAGTACAGAGAAGGCCAGAGGGAGTTGCATTGTGTTTTTGTAGATCTGGAGAAAGGTTATGACAGCGTGCCTTGAGGGGAACTGTGGTATTGTATGAGAAAGTCTGGAGTGGCAGAGAAATATGTTAGAGCGGTGCAGGACATGTACAGTATGTGGACTGTAAGACAGTGGTGAGGTGTGCTGTAGGTGTGACAGAGGAGTTCAAGGTGGAGGTGGGACTGCATCAGGGGTCAGCTCCGAGCCCCTTCTTGTTTTCTATGGTGATGGACAGGCTGACAGACGAGGTTAGACGGGAATCTCCATGGACTATGATGTTTGCAGATGACATTGTGATCTGTAGTGAGAGCAGGGAACAGGTGGAGGGGAAGCTAGAGAGATTGACTTTTAGAAAGGAGTTACAGTAAGACAGACTCTGGGAGTCATTCCTCTCCTGGAAAGGAGAGGATTGAAGGTGAGCAGCAGTAAGACAGACTACTTGTGTGTGAATGAGAGGGACTCAAGTGGAAGAGTAAGGGAGAAGAGATCAAGAAGGTGGAGGAATTTATGTACTTGGGGTCAACAGTCCAGAGCAATGGAGAGTGTGGAAAAGAGGTGAAGAAGGGTGTACAGGCAGGATGGTAAGGGTAGAGAAAAGTGTCAGGTGTAATGTGTCATAGAAGAGTTTCAGCTAAAATGAAAGGTGTACAAAACTGGTGAGACCAGCGATATTGTTTGGTCTAGAGACAGTGTCACTGAGGAAAAGACGAGGGACAGAGATGGATGTAGCAGAGATGAAGATACTGAGGTTCTCTTTGGGAGTGACCAGAATGGATAGGATCAGGAATGAGTACATCAGAGGGAAAGCGCATGTCATAGATTTTGGAGATAAAGTCAGAGAGGCCAGACAGAAATGGTTAGGACATGTCCAGAGGAGAGATAGTGAATATATTGGTAGAAGGATGATGAGTTTTGAACTGCCAGGCAGGAGGCCTAGAGGAAGACCATAGAGGAGGTTTATGGATGTAATGAAAGAGGACATGAAGGCAGTTGGTGTGAGAGAAGAGGATGCAGAAGACAGGGTTAGATGGAGCATTCTATTGGCTGACGGCATCTGGAAGTGCGCTATGTTCCGTGAGTCTCGGACTTATGTGAAACACAAAAGTGCTTTAAACACTCGATAAGAGTGTGGGAAAAGGTAATACAGATGGAAGGTGGTTTAATATCAGTATGGGGAGGCTCATAAACATCTAAATTACTGAAAATAATGAGGTAAATAGTTTGTGTTCTACTGCGGATTTCGTTAATTGCGTGTGATTCCTGGAACGCATTAACAGCGAGGAACGAGGGCGTACTTATGAATGTAAAAGGAGAAAAACACTACGAGAGAGTGTTGCCAGAGTTTCAAGTTTTAGACATATTTTTGAATTTAAATGTTATGTGACTGAATCGATTGAGGTTATTTTTTAAATTATCCACTGTCATGATTCATTCTTCAGTGTCCTGAGACTTACAAATATTTACATAAATATAAAGTGCTGGTGTTTGACACTATTACTGGCTGTTATTAGATTATGTGCTGATACATCAACATAAAAATGTAGACTCACCAGTGTTTCCAGTATAAAATGTTTGACGCACCAATCAAAAAATGGATCATGAGAATAAAGAGCAATCATCTCTATTTGTATTAAAAGAACAAATTGTGTACATTAGTTTATCTCTGTTGGTGTCACGGGGTTCACCTGTCAGGGATACAAACCGGTCTTCACACTATGCAGGTCAGTGAGTTCAGTGAAAATGGGTCAACATGTAGCCAAGAGGCTTTGTGTTTTCGTAATCCAGAAAAGGTGGCCAGACACTGAAGGCATCAGTCACCTACCGGCTGATGAACAAACACACAGCTAAGGTAGAAAATGTTAAACCACATGTGGTGTGTGTGTGGGTTAGAACTACCGACCGAGAAATGGATTAACGTTGATGTGTGAGCGCAGAGGTGAATGTGTTAATAAGCTTGTCTCGGGTTGTTGACATTTATTTTGCATTTTTTGTCCAGTAACCCACAGCACCACGCGTGCATTTTTAAAACCAGGAAGAAGGGGAGGTAGGCTATGCTGGGTGCGTGCGTGCGTGTGTGGGTGAGTGTGTGAGAGAGAGAGAAACAGAGAGAAATCCACTTTCAGAGTGTATGCCCAGTAGGAGAGTGTATTCCTGGAAAGCCAGCTGCCAGTCCAGTTATCACAGCTAACTCGATTAGCGGAGCGTCTTCTGCTGTTCTGCACGCTGCACTCACACATTGCAGGATCCTGCTCAATATTTAATTCAATCAGCCGAAATAAATACATTGTGTGTTCAACTAACGCAATGTCTAATCATCGCACCAAATGCTTCTGCCAGAAAAGTATTATGGGACGCATTTATTGAATATATTATGCCGAATGGTGAAACATATTTGAAATTAGAAAAGCTCAGTCTAACATTGTGGTGGATTAAGTAAAACATAAATTAATTGGCTAGCATTAAATAAATTGTTTTATTGAATTAAATCATTATTATTTTGCCAGTATTCATGAATGCTTTGATTAATTCATCACACCCAGTGTCGCTTCCAAGAAAACCCTCTACAATGAACTTGTCCAAACCATTAATAGAAACCAGAACTTTGATGCTGTCCTCCTAGTTAACCACAGTGGAAGCATTTCTGTCGGTGAGGCAACCAGCCTCCAGCATGAGGTCATAGTCAACTTTATTGTCAAAGGTACCTTATGTGCACGGCATACAGCACAGATGAAATTAGATGTTGACCTTTCCCAGTCATCTTCATCATTGATCACTTAGATAAACATAGCCTACCATAGGAGCTCATTATTGTCCCTCCCCATGCCTTCCGATGGACAGTTTTAGTTAGGGCCCCTGGTAATTGGTGGGTTACGTACACCACCCACCGTCGACCCCAGGGGGGGAGCTCTGCTAATACCTAATACTTTTAATTGTCTTCTGTTCAGTTTGACTGCTGAACCCAATTGCTGTTTTTGGTTGGTTCATTTTGTGGCGTGAACGGGGCTCACTGGGTGTCAAACTGCAACCTGAGTGTTGTCACAATGGCCCAGATGGATGGCTTGTGTAGTTACAAGCACACTGGCTTTTGAAGCAGCAGAGCCATTCATCATATGTCTCTCTGTAGAGGAGCTTCATTGTCTCTCCTCCTGCTTGTTCTCCAGGAGTTGGCCTGCCTCATGCATCGCTCTACCTCTCTCACCACTTCTCTTCATCGTTTGGCACCCTCCATCTCTCTCCTCTTGTCTTTACATCTTTGATACTCTCCCTCCCTCTCTCACACCCTTTATATATCTCTCCTCACCGAGAGAACAAAGGACATAGCTAGTTACCTTTCTTTCTGCCTTCCTGCATGTCTGAAGTGACAGTGCTGTGAAGAACTCTCCTTATTAAACAGATTATCCGTTGACACAGAAGTCTCCTGAAAGCTTTGTGTTTTATGGATTACAGAGAACTAAGAAACCAGAAGGGACACCTGCTTCAGTGAGCTTCAGCCCTTCAGTTAAGTCACTTCAGAAAAAGTTGAGCAGAGAAACATTTTATTTTCTACTCATCATGGGATGGAATAGATTAGCTTGTGGAGGAGGGGTACACCACAGATCAGTCACAGAACAGTCACACTCACATACTGTATGTCCTCCCCAACCTACCTACCTACCTACCTACCTACCCACCACATCACCCACCTTACCTCTAGTGTCACTCTTGTTGGTGTGTGAATGTAACTGTATGTTTGGTGGTGGTTGGAGAGGCCGTTGGCGTGGCCACAGGTTCCTGCCCTAGGAACCTGTGGCCACTCTGACCAGCGCCAGAGTGACTGTGTAGAGAATGAATAATGGATTCAGTGCAGAAGTGCTTTGAGTTAATATTAAAGAATAAACGGAATTATTATTATTATTACTATTATTGGTAGAGAACTTCTGCTTCATTACAGAACTTTCTCCTTGTGTATAATAAACCCAAAAGGCCTTGTCTTATGTTTAATGTGATGAAGAAAAAGGTTTTTCTTATTGTATGTACTGTACATACCCTAAATCAATTTTCATTTTTATTTCCGTTAATCACTGATATTTGACATGAATCATTTTTATTCTGCTGTGCATATTATGTTACCATATTTATGTAATATTACAAACAACTGTCTGACCACCTTTTATGTGTGTGAAAAATGGGTTACTAAAATATTTGTAGTTTTTGGAAAGACGAATTGACAGACCAACATTACGGAGTGAAACTGCTTGAGTTCTTTCTAAAACATGACAACAGCATATCAAATTGGCGGCGCTTAAACTGAGTAAATGTGCACATGTGAAAGGAATGTATAATTTATGCTCAGTCTTCTAACCTCCAGAATGAATGTGACAGAAGACTGTGGCTGATTTAAGATGAAGCTGCCAATGACTTTTTTTTTGTAGTGATTAATCTGGGCTTTCTTTTCACGACTGTTTCATTAAAAAGTTTAATAAAATAATTTGATTAGCATCTCATTAAACCAGTGGTTCTTAACCTGGGTTCGATCGAATAACAGCAGCAGAAGTCAAACTAATTTGCAGGTAGGTCATTTCATGTGAGTTCATTCACTGTCTTGGTTTTGTTCTTTGAAAAAGGTGACATTAATGCACAATCCATTAAATACACTAGTAAAACATATACTTATGTCTTAAATTTGAAAAAAAAAGTTTTGTTTTTTTTACTAAAGAAGGGTTCGGTGAGTGAGCATATGAAACCGGCAGAGTTCAGTACCTCCAGTAAGGTTAAGAACCACTGCATTAAAGTCAAAAGCCCAAAGGCGCTTCATAAACTGTCAGATGATAGAGAGCAAAACGTCCTCGATTTAAGAAGCTGGAAAACAGGTAAAATAAACAGAACAGACCAAACATTTGAGGTCACAGATTAATAGATTGTGTGTGTGTGTGTGTGTGTGTGTGTGTGTGTGTGTGTGTGTGTGTGTGTGTGTGTGTGTGTGTGTGTGTGTGTGTGTGTGTGTGAGAGAGAGGTGGATACTGATCCCAGCCTCTCCTGGGCATACTATATCGGGTGGATCCTTCTTCACAGGTGTAGAGACACAGTAGTGAGTTCTATTTGTCTCTGGAGCATTCACACTCCTCACATTAACTGGAGCCCATCAGTGGCGGGTGAACATTGGACGGTCTGTACAGTAGGATTGCCTGCCTGTGTGTGAGTACACACAAGCCACATCCAGGGCCAAGAGCAGGCTTGTGTTGCCATGGTGAAAATGAAATCCAAAATGCAGAGTTGCAAGGAATCCCCTGATTGGTCCACGGAGTCACGCATGGGATTGTGATGCACGCTGTCAGTGGGCCAATGGGACGCAAGCTGAGCAAGGGCTGTTGCTAAGGGGAGTAGCTTGGAACAGAGTCAGCTGGGTTGACGCTCTCGCTCTTTCTCTCTCGCTCTCGCTCTTCCTGCTCGCTCTGCCTTTGCCCTCATTGACTCCTTCTCTACCTCCCTCTCCCCTCTTCATTTTTTTTTTGCACTTCTACACGTGCGAAAGGGGAAAGAGCACATGTTGAAAACTTCACTGAATATTTCATGCAGCTTGTTGTGTGGGGCTGGGGCCATATCCGAAAAGCCCCTCACACAGAGTGGTGCGTTTGCACCCACATACAGTACATGGAAACCTACATGTTTGTGTCTGTTTATTTTATTCCATATGTTTTTTTTAAAAAACTTACATCTGTCTGGGCTTTTTTTAAATGAGATTGTCATTTAGTGACATTTTTTGGTATATCTTCATTGTGTGTGTTTGATGTCTGTAGGTTCATGTCAGGGAGCTCTCTGGGGAGTTGGGGCTCATCAGCTGAAGTGGGTTGTGTTTGAACACGAGCCAAGCAGCGTTGGTACAGGGTTGGCGTCACGTAGCTGAACCCTCTGCACCCCTTCAGCACCCCAACATCTATATCAATCAAACTTTATTTATAAATCGCTTTTCATACAGTGTTTGTAGCCCAAAGTGCTTTACATAAAAATATAAAAACAGTTTACACAAGAATAAATCCGCACCTCATCCCCAACACACACACAAGGTAGACTAAAAGGTTAAAAGTATTATTTTAAAGAAAATAAATAAAAAGATAAATACTTTTTCAGTTAAAAGGCAAGTTAAAAAGGTGGGTCTTAAGTTTGCTTTTGAAAATGTCCACAGACTGTTTTCCTCAGGTCCTCAGGCAAGCTGTTCCACAAACGTGGGCCGTAGTGGTAAAAGGAGGCCTCCCCATATGTTTTGGTTAAAACTTTTGGAGTAATTAAAAGAGCAGTGCCTGAAGACCTGAGAGATCTAGAGGGTGAATATGTTAAAAGCAAATCAGATAAATAATTGGTACCAAGACCATTAAGAGATTTAAAAACCATTGAAAGGATCTTAAAATCGATTCTGAAGTGTACAGGTAACCAGTGCAGAGACTTTAAAATTGGTGTAATGTGTGCTCTCTTTCTGGTCCTCGTCAGAACTCGTGCAGCTGAGTTTTGTAGATGTTGTAATGGAGTAGTGCTTTTTTTGGAGAGACCAGAAAGAAGAGCGTTGCAGTAATCAATTATACAAGTAATAAAAGCATGCATTAGTGTCTCTGTATTGGTTTGAGATAAAAATGGTCTTACCCTGGCAATGTTCTTTAGATGATAAAATCCACTTTTAAACGTATTTTTGATATGAGCATTAAAATTCAAGTTTTTGTCTGTGTGCTTCAGGACCGATGACAAGTACCTCTGTTTTGTCCTGGTTGAGCTTTAAGAATTACCCGCCATCCATAACTTAATATCTAAAATGCATTTTAAAAGGGTATCTATTGGCCCAGTGTCGTCAGGGGACACAGCTATGTAAAGCTGTGTGTCATCAGCATAACTATGAAAATTAATGCCATGCCTCCTGATGACATCCCCCAGCGGTAACATATAAAGATTAAAAAGAGTTGGACCTAAAATTGAGCCCCAGTATGTGTATGTATGTGCCCCAGTGTACACAACTGCCTGGTATTGCAATGATCCAAGAATCATATAAAATAGCGATAAATTTAAAATAATTCAAAGAAAAAATAATGTCAGAAATAACTCATTTTTGAGGTTTTCCATGTTGTATTGTACATGTTTTAGCCGTTGGCATATAAAGACTGGTATAGTCAAACCTGGACTAGTGAACAGCTGTTGTAAGGTGACCTCCGCCAAACACACACAGAAAGACAGGTTTTTCATAGTCTCATTTCATTCTGCATTAATATACACTGAAAATGCTAGCTCATCATGTGTTTTCATGACCAGCATGTTTGGACCCGTAGAAGCCAATCAATAGCGATAAAGTTTGTTTGCGGCACTTGCTAAGTCGATACCACATGTCAACATTACGTAGAGTGGTATGAAGTGGGACTGCTCCAGGAAATTCAGTCCTTTTAAGTCCTGCTTTTCACAATGGTTTCTAAACACTCCATATAGGATGACCAACTGTCCAATATGGTCACTTGACATCAGTGTCTTCAATGGTCTTAGATGGATTTGACTGTCCAAAAAAGGTTAAATTAATGGTTTCTATTAATTTCCAAGGTTGTTTAGTTTTACTAGACATACTTAATGTAACTATATATTAACAATTTAACAATTTTGAAATTATAAAAATACTAGTGACTTGTTTCCAGCAATATCAGCAACAATAACTTGAAGTAAAAATTTCATCCATTTAGTCAACTGCTACTATAACTTCATGGAGAGTAAGGAAGTTGGAGAACAGAGGACGTTGTTAACCATAATTATTTGGATAAAAAGTTATTGGCAGCCTAAGATTCACCATCTTGAAAACCCTTCATCAAACCTTTCATGAATAAGTCCCTTCGAATAACTTAATCAGCTGTGGTGGTTCGATAATAAAGACATGACTATATCTTTTAATGTGGTTTTGCTTTTTGTCATTTGAGATTGTGCCTACATTCATCGAGGCTGTCAGCATAATATTTTATCATATTTTGGTCACGAAGTGAATCTGACTATTTTGCATGTTCTGGCTTCGTTAATGAAAAATAGTCTGTCATTTTTTAAATATCCCACCTAGTGGGCACAAAACACATCACATATCTTTTGTTGTTCTTGCCTTGCGCCCATGACACACGTTAAGTGGAGTAGGCTGGCAGTAGGCATGTCCTTGTACTCACATGTGGGTAACCATCAGTCACTTACAATAATCTGCAATTGTTTATTCATGACACAGTTTCAAGATGAGTTGTCAACTGTCAAAAATGTCTTTGCAAAGCATTTGTTTCTTCTGTTCTCCAGTCAGCTCCAGCAGTTTTAGTACTTTGATCAAACGAGATGAATAAGGAAATCTGAGGTGTAGCACCGAGGCGTGTTCTAGTCATTCCTCAGTCAAACGATCCCTCTCTGCCAACACTCAAAGAATGGCTTTTTTGTTCATTTCTGGAGAGGCGGGAATGTTGTACGTCACCTCACAAGTAAGCAGAAACCAAAATAAAGCATCCGCTTTGTTGACGCGTTTCTTTCTCTCCCCCTTTCTGTTTCCTTCCTCCTGTCATTTCCTCCTTCCAAGCTTCCTGTTTCCTGGCTCTCATCCTCTCTTTGTTCAGCTTTCTTTCTCATCCGTACATTTTCCCCCTCAGCTGTCAGTTATTTTGTGTGTGTGTGTGTGTGTGTGTGTGTGTGTGTGTGTGTGTGTGTGTGTGTGTGTGTGTGTGTGTGTGTGTGTGTGTGTGTGTGTGTGTGTGTGTGTGTGTGTGTGTGTGTGTGTGTGTGTGTGTGTGTGTGTGTGTGTGTGTGTGTGTGGCTGATGGATCTATTGTGCCGAAGGCCGCCACGGGAATCACTTAAGTGGAATCGGCTTCCTTCTTATGAATCAAACTCCTCTAATAGAGCATGGCTGGCTTTGAGATGACATAATACACACACACACACACACACACACACACACACAGTATGGCCATCCCAAAGCCCTGATCATTCATTCATAATAATCCTCAAAATCACTTATTCAGAGTCAGAGATGGAGGGAGGCGATGATGTGTGAAAAATTGGGAGAGAGCGGATGGCACTTACTCCATGTGAAAACAAAGCAATTACAGGCATTATTCGTTGTGTGTGTGTACGTGTGAGTGTGTGCGTGCGTGTGTGTTTGAACACACATTCTCACATCAAGATCAGATTAAAAACAGGAGTGCCAGCTGGTTTTTAGCTCATCTACTGGTTTCATTTGGGTGACCACCATGATTGTCCTATTGATACTCTCCTATTGTGTGTGTGTGTGTGTGTGTGTGTGTGTGTGTGTGTGTGTGTGTGTGTGTGTGTGTGTGTGTGTGTGTGTGTGTGTGTGTGTGTGATGCAAAAAGTCTTCACATAGCAATAAAATAAATAACTTTAGTGTGGAATGGGAACACATATATGTAAAATGATAACCAGTCCCAACATTTTTGCAAGAACAAGACCACACTCTCACACACGTGCACATGGTTTCCACCTCTGGAACAATGGAAAACCTTATACACTTGTTCATGGACACCCACACAATGAAAGTTTCCTAGTGAGTTCTAGTACAGTCCAATAAGTGGGACGTTGGAATAGAATAAAGCAAACAGCTTCTGCGCAGTGGTTTAAAAATAGAAAGGAGACAAACACGTACACTGTACTTGCAGCTCAGAAATAGACAAAGAGAAAAGCATCTGATAACCCAGCCAGTTCTTTCTCTGTTGTCTTGCTCAGTGTTTTTTTCTCCTCTATCATCCCTCCTTTTTCTGACTTGTTTTCTCCCTCTGCTCTGTCCCAGACAGAGAACAAAGAGACAGCAGAGCAGACAGAGCAAAGAGGGAGTAAAGAGATGACGGGTTGGCATCTCCGTACCGTAGCACCACGTGCGTGTGTTTTGTTTATAACGTGTGTTTATGTTGTTATGTGTTGCTGCTATGTTGGTTTAGCAGAAAAGCATAGAATATTGAATCTTCTGTTGTAGATAAACATTCAGAGTGGATGATGGAGTTTGTACACATACACCAAATGTCATTACAGCCGTCACCAGACACACAAACTGAAAAATTTGAACCAGGACTGGATTCTGGTTCTCATTTTCGGGTCTTTAATTGATAGCATCAGAGCAAGCCATGTTCTTCACAAAGAAAGACAGACTTTTAAAAAAAATGTATGTGTGTAAAGAATGTATAATTCATCATGGATGATTCCGGTCATGCCGCATCCTGTGATCACTGCCAGTGGCAGTGATCACAGGAAACTGGTTACTAGCAGGAAACTGGCTGCTATTGACATCTATTTGCGAAAGTTTGCCTGTTTAAAAATAAACTTCTGTATTTGCATCTGACAGTTTCTAACCGTTCAGTCAAGCACAACTTGTTTGCTGCCTTGTGGTTGGTAATAAGACAAATATATTTGCCCCAATCCAAGTTGCTGTTGGCGAAAGTTTAACAAGAAAAAATGCTGTGGCAGCCAGGGGAGACTTGTCGAATTGTAGTTCTAGGATCAGTTCCAGTTCTTGATGCCCAGAACCTAATTAGAATATGAATAATGGCTGAATTGTTAAAATTATTGATAGACGACAAAATAAATCTAAAAATGTATCTCTAATTAATAATTAATACATTTGAATCTGAACTGCAGAACAAAAAAGTATAGGTGAAAGGCACCTGGATTCTGATTTTCCTCAAAGTTAATTATTCCAATTGAAAACTTGACTGTTAGAAGGTGGACAGGTATCATTAACTGTTGAGGCAGAGTTCTGCCTATGTATTAAACGCTGGTTTAACCACATAATCATTTGGCTGACTTGGGTTGAAATGGATGCAGGAAAAAAAAAAATGTGACTGAGGGCAGGTGCCATGGTGAATAACAGAACACACAGCGACTGCGAGTGTTTATCTTCTTCCACAAAAAAGCTACCTTCACGACTTGGTTTGCCTTTCCATCTCCTCTGTTTCTGTTTTCCAAACATCACAGTAACAGATTATTATCCGTATGATCACTGCTGACTGTCCCTTGACAGGGAGGGAGGGGAGGAGACGTGATGAAGGAAGAGAAATTTGACGTCGGAGACGAGAGATAAACGAGAGGAGGAGAAAGATAAGTGAAAGAGAGGAGATGCTTCTGCATTTTAAGACAGCGCTTGCTTTGAATGGAAAAGAGAAGAGTGGAGGTAAAGAGAGATGAAGGGACTGATAAAAATGTTCACTTCATCTTCAC
Organism: Antennarius striatus; assembly: GCF_040054535.1. NCBI lineage: Eukaryota > Metazoa > Chordata > Actinopteri > Lophiiformes > Antennariidae > Antennarius > Antennarius striatus. The sequence continues at coordinate 6,905,205 of NC_090798.1, read as the reverse complement.
CATCATCATTTTCTTCCATTTTTCTGCTTTTCTTTATGCGCTCTGTTTTTCTGGCTGACCCCATAAATTCAGGCTATAGTTTAGAATAAAGTTGTCAATGGGATTCCTACACTTCTTCTCAAACGTGTCTGAACATCAGATTGAAGTTTAGACACATGAAACAGGACAAAATACTCACTACCTCTAATATGCTGCTGGAAATGCCAAGTTTGCCCTCGGTTATTTTCAACCCTTATGTTTGAAAATGTGAACTCACATCAAACTAAATACTTTTTATAATATAGGAATCGAGCCACTGCCTGTAGCTGATTATCAATTCTTGTTTTCTCATGTTAATCCTGTGACATGCTGGAGGCAAAAGTCACAGCCCCTGAACCCAATGGCCATTAGTGCAGAAGTTATGTTAAAGGAAGTGAGTAATGTTGCTTTGAGCCAATTAAAGTCAAGAGTTAAGGTGCCAGAGAAAACCAATATAAACCAACAGGTGTTTGTCAACTCTATGTGAAAGACTGTCTTTAAACTCAAAGTTGTGGGTTGATTTCTTGCTGAAAGTGTTCGAGTGCTTTAGCCAACAAATACGTGGAACAATGATTTACTTTCTTGTAAAAACAAATTATCTTTATAAAATGTAGTTAACTTTTTTTTTTTTTTACAGAATCTCACTCTACAATGGGTTCCCTCTGTTGTCCCTTCCAATACTTTTAAATCCCTTTTTGCATCGCTCTGATATGACCCCTCGGTCAGCGACCTCATCAATAAGGGGCTCATTTGGGGGAAGGGCAGGGTCAGGGTGTGTGTGTGTGTGTGTGTGTGTGTCTGTGTGTATGTGTGCATGACCCGAACGTGGGCCCCTTACATACTTTGATTGAGAGAGGGGCAGACAAGCAGGGAGGGGTTTTACAGGCCCCCCATTTTCTGCCATCTTAGGTTTCTGTCTATTGACTGCGATAGCTACACAATATCTGATGTCTCCGTGTGTGTGTGTGTGTGTGTGTGTGTGTGTGTGTGGGTGTGTGTGTGTGTGTGTGCAGTATGTGTACTTCCTGTCCACTCTCCTCATGGTGATCTTGCAGGTGAACAAGACAATCCCTCTTTGTCACCACTTTTTCTTCTATGTGAATCACATGATCTCTGTGTCTAATATCAATCTAGTCTTCCATCCCATTTAGTTTCCCAATCCACATAATTCTGTCCCTGGTCTCATCTCTGCTCTCAATCTCACACTCCATCCCTCTCTCTCTCCCTCCTTCCAGTCAGGTGAAAGGGAGGTGAGGGAGGAGGAGAGGGAGGATTATCCTCCCTGTCTGGAGCCAGCGGTAACCTTACACCTCAACAGAGAGAGATAGAGAGAGGAAGGGTTGGTAGTAACTCGAGCTTTAGTCATTGTACGTTCAACACAGAGGTCATTTTTGTAGACATTGGATATGTGCGAATTGACATTTAGACACACTCGCAAGTGTCTTTCTGTGCCAAAATATGTTTACATCTAACTAATATGTGGTTGAAAAGCACATTTTCCATCAGTGATGCAATCCCACTGCAACACCATGGTGGCGATTGTCCTTTTTCTTCTTCCGGAAGCAGAGGCTGGGAGGTTTGTGGCTGATTGGTTTGTCCAGGCAGTTGGCAAATGGAGTTAAGTCATCTCTGTGCCCTGAGGCTGCTACACACACACACACACACACACACACACACACACACACACACACACACACGCATGTACATACAATAATTATATTCAACACAAATGGATGAGCTAGTGCAAGAAAAAGACTAGAAGATAAAGAAAATGGAGAGCAATGTATTTAGCAAAAGAGAAAAGGAAGGATTGAAAGGAGCGTGTGTTGTGGGATGACGTTATGGCAGTTGAATATGTTTATCTTTTCAATAAATGCATAAAACTCAATTTAAAACTCAATTGTATCTTGTTTCTTAGTCTTCATCTTCTCCTTTCAGCTTTTCCCTTCAGGGGTTGCACAGTGAATTAGTTGTCTCCATCTAACCCTGTCTTCTGCATCCACTTCTCTCACACTAACTACCTTCATGTCCACTTTCACTACATCCATAAATCTCGTCTTTGGTCTTCCCCTATGCCTCCTGCCTGGCAGTTCAAAACTCAGCTTCCTTCTACCAATAAATTCGCTATCTCTCCTCTGGACATGTCCAAACCATCTCAGTCTGGCCTCTTTGACTTTATTTACAAGACCTCTAACATGTGCTGTCCCTCTGATGTACTCATTCCTAATCTTATCCATCCTGGTCACACCCAAAAAGAACCTCGGGATCTTCATCTCTGCTATCTCCAGCTCTGACTCCTGTCTTTTCCTCAGTGACACTGCCTCTAGACCAAACAACATTGCTGTTGTCTCACCACAGTTTTGTACACCTTTCATTTCATTTTAGCTGAAACTCTTCCATCACACTTGCGACTTTTCTACACTGTCTTTTCCATCCTGCCTATACACGCTTCTTCACCTCTTTTCCACACTCTCCATTGCTCTTGACTGTTGACCCTAAGTACTTAAAATCCTCCACCTTCTTGATCTCTTCTCCCTATAACCTCACTCTTCCACTTGGGTCCATCTCAGTCACATGCATGCACTCTGTCTTATTGCAGCTAACCTTCATTCCTCTCCTTTCCAGGACAAACCTCCGCCTCTCAAGCGTCTCCTCCACCTGTTCCCTGCTCTCACTACAGATCACAATGTCATCTGCAAACATCATAGTCCATGGAGATTCCTGTCTAACCTCGTCTATCAGCCTGTCCATCACCATAGCGAACAAGAAGGGGCTCAGAGTTGATCCCTGATGTAGTCCCATCTCCACCTTGAACTCCTCTGTCACACCTACAGCACACCTCACCACTATCTTACAGTCCTCATATATGTCCTGCACCGCTCTAACATCTCTGCCACTCCAGACCTCCTTATATAATAACACAGTTCCCCTCAGGGCACGCTGTCATAAGCTTTCTCCAGATCTACGAAACACAATACAGCTCGCTCTGGCCTTCTCTGTGCTTCTCTATCAACATCCTCAAAGCACATACTGCATCTGTAGTACTCTTCGGTATGAAACCATACTGCTCCTCACAAATGCTCACTTCTGTTCTTACAGTAGTCTAGCTTCAACTACTTTCCCATTACTTCATTGTACGGCTCATCAGCTTTATTTCTCTGTAGTTACCACAACTCTGCACATCTCCCTTGTTATTAAAAATAGGCGCCAGCACACTTCTTCATTACTCCGGCATCTCATTATCTGACATCCTGTTGAACAACCTAGTCAGAAACTCTACTGCCACCTCTCCTAGACACTTCTTTACCTCCACAGGTATGTCATCAGGACAGAGTGCCTTTCCACTCTTCATCCTCTTCAACGCCCTCCTTACTTCCTCCTGACTAATCTATGCTACTTCCTGGTCCACAGCAGCCACATCTTGTAGTCTTTGAAGAGTTGATGAACAAGGAAAATGAGAGAAAACAAAGTACTCTTTCCCTCTTCCCATCACACTACTGTCACCTGTCCATACACTTCCATCCCTATCCTTAATCACCCTAACTTGCTGCACGTCCTTCCCATCCCGCCTGTCTCCCTGATCACATTAGCTGTAGTTGTCCAGTCATCTGGAAGCACCTCCTGACCACCCAGAGCCTGTCTTATTATAACTCCTTTGTAAAAGTCACGCAACACTTCCTTTTTCAGCTTCCACCATTTTGTCCTCTGCCTTTGTCCTCTTCATCTTCCTCACCATCAGAGTCATCCTACTCACCACCATCCTATGCTGTTTTGCTACACTCTTGCCTACCACTACTTTGCAGTCACTGATCTCCTTCAGATTACACCGTCTTCACAACATGTAGTCCAAGTGTGTGTTCATACCTCCACTCATATAGGTCATCCTATGTTCCTGCCTCTTCTGGAAGAAAGTATTCATTATAGTCATTAACATCCTTTTTGCAAAGTCAACTTCCATCTGTCCTTCTGCATTCTTCTCCTGGATACCAAACCTGCCCATCACCTCCTCATCACCTATATTTCCTGCACCAACATGTCCATTGAAGTCTTCACCAAAGACGACTCTCTCACTTCTAGGTCTGCCCTGCATCACTTCATCGAAGTCAACCAGAATTTCTCCTTCTCCTCCAGCTCACATCCTACCAGTGGAGCATACCCACTAACAACATTGAACATCACACCTTCGATTTCTAGCTTGAGACTCATCACTCTATCATCTTTTACCTGCAGGACATTCCTGACAAACTCCTCGTTCAAGATACTCCTACTCCATTTCTCTTCCTAATTACACCATGATAGAACAACTTGAACCCTAAACTTCTAACCTTGCTACCTTTCCACCTGGTGTCCTGGACACACAGAATTTATTTCTTCGTATTTCATGTTTGTGATGTCAATGTTTTGACCGTATGTATCTACAAACTGATTTTGAGATGAATTAGAAACAGGGAAAGGACAAAGTAGGTAAAACAAGGACATCTAGAAACCAAAGAAAGAACAGCTAAACAAACTTAAACAAAGACAGAGCTCATTGTGTAGCTTGAAATATCTAAAGACAAAGATATTTATATAAACTGGGGTTCAGTTGGTTATGATCAGCCATGTCAAACAATAAATCAGTGGTCACTGAAGAGCAGCTCTGGGATAAATTCTCCATTTACTTTCATCTGGAAACTGATCTTTTCACAGAATCAAATGCAGTTGTTGATCCCAGTAAGGCACATTTTCTGGCTTCTGTTGAGACAAAAACATGCAGAGAACAGATGGAATAAAAATCTAATTATTTTTGAAATGCATTGCCATTGAAACAGTGAAAAAAAGTGCATCTAAAGTTATACCTATAAAGTTATACCCAGTACAGATATAAACAGTGCAACTTGTCAATAATGTCTTGGGTGACTAATCAGATACTGTGACTACTCAGGTACTGTAATCAATGTATTTCTACAGTATGATAACAAGCTTAAATCTCAGACAGCCAGTATTAGAAAAGGTTGGCTAAAAAAATGTGTTCTATTGTGTTCTATTATCACATGGTGATAATAGAACTGAAGAAGCCTCTTGGATGAGAGGCGAAACATCAAGAAAATTTCTTAAAGATCAGTGGATTGATTTAAACAGCTTCAAACAGCTTTCAAGTGTATTTACAAGTCATTGGAAGTCATTAATAATATGTCTAATATGGCTTTATAGCCTCATGTCTCATTTTAAGGCGGGGATGGAGAAATTGATCGTAACTTGGCTGTACTGTAAATGCCTTCTCCAGTGCAGTTTAGCTGGGGAACTTGCACCATCAATGCTGAAAAGTTCCTACAGGTGTGAAACAACATATCCTGCCTTCTAGAAGTCCTTTTGTGAAACATGCTTTTTTCAATACAATGGCACATTCTGCCCCCTCCACAGCAGCATGGCTTCAGAGTAATAATCTCCAAATACTGGACCAGCTTCTCTATTGTTGAGTCATAGTTTCATTAATATTTCTAGCATAAAGCAAGATAAATATACAGTATATATGTGTTTTTGGTTAGTGAGGCAATCGCTGTCACACACCCCAGTGGACCCCTGGGTGTGAGTGCCTCACCCCAGTGGACTCCTGGGCGTGCACACCTCTCACACTATTTGCAGCTTTACTTAGAGGTAGAGGAAATTATGTGATCAGTGCTGGTTGTTTGGTTGTGTATATACAGTCAGACAACTTCTGTGGATTTTGTGGAAATATGAGGGGGAGTGCTTACATGCAACACTTTAAGGCAATAACATAACAGTTGGTTTGGATTTAATTAACTTAGTTGCCAGCAGTCACCCTCAATTCAAAGATTTCAATCATGAAATTACTGTATGGAGCCAAAAACGGCTCCTGTGTCCATGCCACTTTCGCTCAGGTTGGACCACAGACAGGCGAACATGTCCTCACCAGGCTTGGTGGTACCAGATGTGACAAGTGTTTGAGGACAATGGGTCCCCTGGGCCTGTTGTAGTGCCATGGGGAGGCCTGCATTTTGTGTGTGTGTCCCCACCTACCCTCAAGTCGCCTGTCCCTCTCAGGTCGAGCCTTTTCCTGGACAGAATGGCGCAGTATGGGGCATGGCTGCGCGCCAGGAGGGTCTGGCTGCCTCTGCCAGCGTCCCTCCCCTGAGACTGAAGACAAAGCTGGGTTACAGCCAGGCACTCAGCACTCTGTTTATCTCTCCTTCGTCCCCTCCTTTCTCTATACACTTTCTTTCCTCTCAATCATTAGAGGTCACTGTGTCCATTTTTTTTTTTTTTTGTATTAGCAACCTGTCTGACTTTTATTGTTTTGGATTAGTTTTCCTTTAATTCTGTTTATCATACGTTTGTCTAACGATGTTTAGTCATTTATTTTTGCACCATCAGTGCTTACTGATTTATTCAAAAGGAAGGCACACTTTGACCCCCAACTTGCATAACCAGACAACCAAACACACACAGATATCAGCCAACTCTTAAAACCTGCTTGGACCCACAAACGGATGCACTATTGCAGTTTTCCCATGTAAAAACACAAACACTCCAACTCTGCAGAGCTTGTGTGTGTGTGTGTGTGTGTGTGTGTGTGTGTGTGTGTGTGTGTGTGTGTGTGTGTGTGTGTGTGTGTGTGACACTCATCGTGGCGCTGCGTGTGGGCTCCACATTAAACCAGCTGCCTAACCATTAAAGGGTAGTGTTAGCCACCAAGTTCCAAACCAGCTAACATGCATCTGTTTGTGTGTGTATCCATTCTCCACAACCACCCACGGTGCTGCTGCTAACTTAGACTCCAACACTGTATTGGGAGGTGAGTGCTTCTGTCTCTCTCTTCCTTAACTCATTTTCGACAGTCAGTGTTTCTGCTCATCGACTTTCTTTCTCTTGTCTTCTTTCGATGTGGAAGCTTTTTTTTCAACCTTTGTTTTGGTTTTTATTAATTTAGCTGCAAGACGGCACAAGCTAGTGTCTTCTTGTGCCTGGATAAATACAGAGGGTTTTGTCAGGAAAAGCATCTGATGTAAAACTTTTGCCAAATCGAACATACGAATCAGATCTATGACTTCCATGCCGAGCGGTCGAGCCTGGGTTAACGACCGCCATCGGTGCTGTTAACCTACAGGGTGCCGGTGGAAATTGGACTACTGTTGGTCGAAAAAGGAGAGGAGAAAAAAGTGTATTCATAGGAGGAGAGTGAAGATGAATGCCATGAGTATAGGATTATATTATATAATAGAGGAGTATAGGACGCTGAATGTTGGAACTATGACAGGAAAAGGTAGAGAGTTGGTTGACATGATGCAAAGGAGGAAGGTAGACATACTGTGACCAGGTGGAAAAAGTAGCAAGGTTAGAAGTTGAGGATCAGGGTTGAAGTTGTTCTATCATGGTGTAATTAGGAAGATAAATGGAGTAGGTGTTATCTTGAAGGGAGGAGTTTGTCAGGAATGTCCTGTAGGTAAAAAGAGTGTCAGATAGAGTGATGAGTCTGCAGATAGAATCGAAGGTGTGATTTTCAATGTTGTTAGTGGGTATGCTCCACAGGTAGGATGTGAGCTGGAGGAGAAGGAGAAATTCTGGTTGGACTTTGATGAGGTGATGCAGGGCAGACCTAGAAGTGAGAGAGTTGTCTTTGGTGAAGACTTCAATGGACATGACAGGACTGAGGAGAGTATACAGGAGTACATGGAGATGCAGCGTTAGGTGAAAGTAGAGGTAGCAAAGGCCAAACAAGGGGCTTATGATGATACGTATGCTAGGTTGGACAGTAAGGAGGGAGAAACTGATCTATACATGTTGGTAAGACAGAGATAGAGATTGGAAGGACGTGCAGCAGGTTAGGGTGATTAAGGATGGGATGTAAGTGTATGGACAGGGGACAGTAGTGTGATGGGAAGAGGGAAAGAGTACTTTGAAGAGTTGATGAACAAGGAAAATGAGAGAAAACAAAGACCACAAGATGTGGCTGTTGTGGACCAGGAAGTAGCATAGATTAGTCAGGAGGAAGTAAGGAGGGCATTGAAGAGGATGAAGCGTGGAAAGGCACTCTGTCCTGATGATACACCTGTGGAGGTATGGAAGTGTCTAGGAGAGGTGGCAGTAGAGTTTCTGACTAGGTTGTTCAACAGGATGTCAGATAATGAGAAGATGCCTGAGTAATGGAGAAGTGTGCTGGCGCCCATTTTTAAGAGCAAGGGAGATGTGTAGAGTTGTGGTAACTACAGAGAAATAAAGCTGATGAGCCGTACAATGAAGTAATGGGAAAGAGTAGTTGAAGCTAGACTAAGAACAGAAGTGAGCATTTGTGAGGAGCAGTATGGTTTCATACCGAAGAGTACTACAGATACAGTATTTGCTTTGAGGATGTTGATAGAGAAGCACAGAGAAGGCTAGAGCAAGCTGTATTGTGTTTCGTAGAACTGGGGAAAGCTTATGACAGTGTGCCCTGAGGGGAACTGTGGTATTATATAAGGAGGTCTGGAGTGGCAGAGAAGTATGTGAGAGCGGTGCAGGACATGTATGAGGACTGTAAGATAGTGGTGAGGTGTGCTGTAGGTGTGACAGAGGAGTTCAAGGTGGAGATAGGACTGCATCAGGGATCAGCTCTGGGCCCCTTCTTCGAAATGTTGATGGACAGGCTGATATACGAGGTTAGACAGGAATCTCCATAGACTATGATGTTTGAGGGAGAAGAGATCAAGAAGGTGGAGGATTTTAAGTACTTAAGGTCAACAGTCCAGAGCAAAGGAGAGTGTGGCAAAGAGGTGAAAAAGCATGTACAGGCAGGATGGAAAAGACCATGGAGAAAAGTGTCAAGTGTGACGTGTGATAGAACAGTTTCAGCTAAAATGAAATGAAAGGGGTACAAAACTGTGGTGAGACAACAGCAATGTTGTTTGGTGAGAGGAAAAGACAAGAGACTGAGCTGGAGATAGCAGAGATGAAGATGCTGAGGTTCTCTTTTGGAGTGACCAGGAGGGATAAGATCAGGAATGAGTACATCAGAGGGACAGCACATGTTAGAGGTTTTGGAGATAAAGTCAAAGAGGCCAGACTGAGATGGTTTGGGCATGTCCAGAGGAGAGATAGTGAATATGTTGGTAGAAGGATGCTGAGTTTTGAACTGCCAGGCAGGAGGCATAGAGGAAGACCAAAGAGGAGGTTTATTGATGTTGTGAAAGAGGACATGAAGGTAGTTGGTGTGAGAGAAGAGGATGCAGAAGACAGGGTTAGATGGAGGCAATTGATTCGCTGTGGCGACCCCTGAAGGGAAAAGCCGAAAGGAGAAGAGGATTTATTTTGGTTTTTATTGTCAGTATTCTCTGTATCTGTGTTTTCTTCTCACCCCTAACTTTCTAATTGCCTCTCTGTCTGTCACCTGCCAGTCTCATTATGACTCCAGACTGCTAACTTCACACCTCATATTAAAGATCAGTACACACACACACACACACACACACACACACACACACACACACACACACACACACACACACACACACACACACACACACACACACACACACACACACAGGCTGAGGGTGTAAAGCTTAGAGTACAAAGGCACAACCAGTGCTTAACTCACACGACAATCTTGAGTTTTTCCACTTAAAAATAAAATGTTTTTGTATTTTAGCATCTGCCATCATGTTCTGCTTCAGTTATGTCTGAATTTTAAATGATCTATATCTGACTTCAGAGAAGGCATGCCTTTGATTATATTGTAACTACTGTCAAACAAGTATGTCCACTGCATACAGTGATATATGTTGAAGCAAGCTGATGTTTTCTATTTTTTCTGTGTAGAATTACATGCAATGCCTCAAATGGAAAACACAAAGTATGTCAGTAGCAGGTTTTACAGCTTTGAGTGGCTGTTTTTCAGCGTGATGTTCATTTCAATCAAAAACTACAATTTGCTGCACTAGTGACTCTGTTCAACTCCCTGAATCCACATGATTTTTAGAAAGGCATTCAACACTGCGGATGAGCAGGAAAGCAACTTGATATGATTGTGTGAACTAATTCTAATTTTCCACAGGGGTGAAATAAGATAAAGCTAAAGCAGATGAAAAAGTAGAAGTTCTACGGATGCAGTGACATCAAACAATGTCTCTGACATGAAAACCTTTTCCATTCGCTCCTCTTGTTGGTGCGAAACACAGATGCCAGGATGAGAAGCGAAAAAATGTGTATGAACCTTTTCACCCCAACTGTTGACCCTCACCCTTCTAACCCTCAAACTGTAGTCCCTAAATGACCTCACATCAGGCTTCTGTGTAGAAACACAATTTAGCTCCATTTGTGATAGTTCTCCTCAACAACAGACAAATATAAATAAATGAGAAGTTCACTCAGATCATATAAATGGTTTTAATTTGAAAATTAAAGAGCCTGGCTGTGAACCAACGTATAGTAAGAGAAATACTGCAAGGAGCCTCTACGGACAGTTACACGAAGCAGAGTCAATGGAATTCAAACCAGAAGCTGCTCCAGAAATTGTGATGGATGTTGACAATAAACTGATCTGATATCTATCTCCATATGAGGGCTTGTTTTTCTTGTGCTGATAAGAAATAATAAGTCAGTGCTGGCTCAGGATCAGTTTTGGGAGTTTTTTTCACAGAGATACTTCAGGGTTGCCTTTTGTTAATCAATTTTATCCTTTTTATAGTGGTCAGTCTGTATCTTTTTTTTAAAATTTATTTTTGTCTACAAACTAAACATTCTAGATTCACCAACCTCAAGACTTTACTGTTAGAAGTAGTGGTGACTGACATTCTGCATTTTTTGGCAATTTTGTTTTGTATGTAACACTATAAAGAGTGTTACATGTATTTTATCATCACACTCAAACTTTTAAACTTTTGATTTGTCTGTGTATCTATTGGATTTTACTTCGTCTAATCAACATTCGTCACTCAGGTCTTTATGTGTGTGTGTGTGTGTGTGTGTGTGTGTGTGTGTGTGTGTGTGTGTGTGTGTGCGCGCGCGTGCGTGCACATGTACGTGTACGCGTGTGTGTGTGTGTGAGATCTTTTTAATTCAATGTTTGGCATTTTTCTTCAGCTCCGAACTTCAAACACTCAGGTCACTTGCCCTCCCTTCATCTCTTTGTTCCCCCCCTTCTTTCTCTGATCTGATGAGCTGAGCAGAGGAGGGTCCTACAGATAGTGGGGGGCAACAAGATTAGACCAAGTGACGCCCCAACTCTCACAAATGCACATCAAAGAGACTAGAGCAGTCACAGCCCAGTAACAATATGTGTGCAATATTGCAGCAATTACTTTATGGATCTGAATGCATTCAAAACTGTGTGTGTGTGTGTGAGCGTGTGTGTGTATGAGCGTGTGTGTGTGTGTGTGAGCGTGAGTGAGAGCAGCTGGTACAGCCAGTTGTTTCATCATCATTCTCTAAGCACGTTTTACACACACAGGGCTATTTTTACCCCACAGTCAGACCCACAACCCTCTCAATGACTCACAAGTCACTCCAAGCCAAACACACACAATTTAAGGATTTCCACTGAGATGCACGTGCTGGTGAAGAAGGCTCAAGCTCTCGTCTACTGCCTGAGTAACCAACGTTTTTGTTTACCTCTGTTACTATGGTGTTTGGGTGCTTTTTTTTTGCTTTTTTTTCTCTTTCTCTGAACAGCTGCATGTGGTTTGCGTATCTGTAAGCGGCCCCCTCCTCTTCCTCCTGTCTGGGCCGGTGGCGAGCCGCCCTTACTCACCAGCTATCAAAGCACTGACCAAATGACGAACTAGACACACAATGCCACAGTCACTCCTGGTTTTGTGTGTATAAGAGGAGCCAGATGCCCAATAGCACATGTGTGTGCTTGTATTCCCCAAGCTGGTGTGTCTTCTTTTGTATTGGTAGGTGTTCTTTGTCCCTCTATGTGCTGTAATCCAATACATGCTTATGTACTTGTGTGTTGTGCGTTTCCTGGTTACATTGTTTATCTAAAACTCCAGTCTTTTCTCTGTTTCTGTGCTGACTCAGCTGATCCGAAGCATTTAATAGGGTGTGTGTTGCAGATCCAGCAGTGTTTAATGGGATCTGTGTGCTTTCTGGGCTCAGACTCAGCCCAGTCAGCCAACAAGTCTCTGAACTGTGTGTGTGTGTGTGTGTGTGTGTGTGTCTGTGTGTGTCTGTGTGTGTGTGTGTGTGTGTGTGCGCATGCTGTTGTACCATTTTAACAGGAATCATTACAGTATATATGTTGGCTGAGGGAGACTAGAAAAGTATTTACCGTAGCTGTGGTTGGTTTATAGGTGGTCTGAAGGCATGTGTGCGTGCATGCATGCATGTGTGCAATGATGCATTGACCTTGTCTCTGATTGCTGGTTCCCAGAAGCTTGATGAATAAATAAAGGCGTGACGCCTGCCCACCGAGTCTGTCTGTTGCTAGCAAGTGCAATGACACTGCATGCACTCACATGCAGTGTCATGTGAGTGCACAATGAAAAAATGGCCTTTCCAGTATCTGTTTTGTTTATAGCTGTTAGTATATTTTGTGTGTTCTTGTTTGTTTCCTGAAGACATCATTGTGTCCTAGCATTGATTTTAATCAGTGGATTACACATCCTACGTGACGGCCGCAGAGAAACCCACAATACGATCTGACCTGGAAAGGTCAGATGTAGTTCATTCACAGTTTTCAGTGCAAAGATATCTCAGCAGTTCAACTTTTGAATTAAAACTATTTAAATATAGAGAGACAGACTTTTTTTATATTCATACATGTTCATAAATTCAAGATTAATGAGGATGGAGACCCTGAATGGAATTTGTCATGTACCAGGATCAATGCAAACTAAAGCCATTAGTAGAAATATCAATGCAGATGACTACAAAATACGAAAAATCACATAAATTGCTTCATATTTTTAAAAGTTTCAACTTGCTTCACCTAAAACCTTACCAAACATTGTACACCTGGAGGTTAGCCGGATGCTTTGGAAGTGGAGCTTTGTATTTATTGCACTCATGGTTGATGATGGGAGGAAATGACAAAAATAAATTACCTGCACATGATGCTCAGTAAAGTGAGTAGAGTCTTGTGAAAGTGTAACATCCATCATCCCTCTCCTGCTGACAAAATCTCACATGGTCAGTGTCTCTAATAAGTTCTCTCTCTCTCTCTCTCTCTCTCTCTCTCTCTCTCTCGTTCTCTCTCTCTCTCTCTCTCGTTCTCTCTCTCTCTCTCTCTCGTTCTCTCTCTCTCTCTCTCTCTCTCTCTCTCTCTCGTTCTCTCTCTCTCGTTCTCTCTCTCTCTCTCGTTCTCTCTCTCTCTCTCTCTCTCTTTCTCTCTTTCTCTCTCTCACACACAGAGACAGAAGTGTTGTGGGAGTCATCCTCTGTGGGGTCAAAGGTCAGGCCAGTCCAGGCTCTGCACGTGCCCAGACTAGGTATCCTAGCAACCATGTAGCAGAGAAATGTAACATTTACACTCTCGATATTAAAGCATAAGCACAAAATGAAGCAGTATGGAACAAATACTGCAGTGTATTGACCTCCATTGTGGGATTTTCTGACTCTTGTCATTTAGTACTGTTGCGTCATTTGCTCATCTCCACTCACTGAATTTAAATGCATTCCGTTATAACAAATCCATCATTCATCAATAATCACCACTACATTTTTACAAGGTCACATGACATGCCATGATACTCTTAAGTAATCAATAATGGCATTTTCTCTGAAAGGTTTTAAAAGAAACAGGCCTTTCTATGTCTTAGCAGAGTTGCTGCTTTTCAGATGGACTTAGTGCCGAAAACATTTCTCTTCACCTCCACCAAGGACAAGGACTGTGATTTTCCAGTTACTTTCTTTTGTAATGTCATCAATTTTGGTGCAACATTTAACTCCGAGGATAAATTTTGGTGAGGTGGGGATAGTAGCAAGTATCACATTTTTTATTATTTATACAATCACAGCCTAAATGTCCTTTGGTATTGTTAAGTATTTATCTGTCTATGTGTGAAACAAGAGGTGACACAACAATATAGCAAAACCTACTGAACATTTTTATTGAGTTGCTGGTCTTAGGCCAGAATAAAATCCTTTTAAATTTTGATTGGGACCCAAAGATTCTTCGTCAGTCTTTCTGGCTGATTTTCTGTGCCTTATCAAAGAATAATGCATGAATCTTTATGTAATAAAAATATGTTATGTACGAGATTGTACATAATAAGGTCACAATAAGAATGTGTATCCACAAATCCAGTAACCATGAATTTTGGTTACTGGGCTGTGAGTCTGAGTTTGGATAAGGCTTGATTGGATTAAAGGGAGCCGTTTAGCCCTGGCGAGGGTATGTGCCATTCTACTTTGTAATTTGGGTGATGAAAGTCCGGTCACTGACTGGTCACGTTTTTTGGGGGTTTTTTTGTCTTCTTTCACAACATTATTTCATTGTAAGAACCAAGGCTGTGAGGAAGGACACTGCTCATAAAGAACACTATAACTCATGACTATGACCATCATGAACCCAAATGAGCTGCAGTCTGATTACTGTCAGATACACAAATCACATGGTGGCAGGGCACTCCTGTCTTGTGACACATTTACTAATACTATACATATTCCATATTTAAACAATATACACCTCAACAAGGACAATACTTATTCAACATAGAGTTTTGGCATTCATATCTTTAGCATGTCTATCACATTATTCCTCTAGACATGATGAAATTACTATTAGTCAGATTTATCTTGACATTTATACATCTCTGTGGAACTTACACATGTTTTTTATGAAGGTGTGTGTGTGAGGGGGGGGTTTGTAAGAGAGATCTGCCACATGTTGGAGGCTATGTTGTCAGTGCACAGCTTTGATGTGTGCATAGTGATCAGTATAATCTAAGTAGCCAATAAATAATTGTCAAAACTTGCCCTGACACACACACACATACTCACACATGCACAAAATCACCCAAAAATGTAGTGGAACTATTGTGTTATCGCTGTTCTAACTAGTAAATAGAAATGTGATGGAGAGAAGGGAGCAGATGGATGTGGGAGAGGAAGAGGAGAACTAATTTAAAGTAGAGTTTTAGTTGGGTGTTGATTCCATAAGGAGTAACAGTCCCAGGTGTGTGTGATGAGGGGAAACGGAAGAGATGAGGGAAGGAAATTAGATCCCCACACACCATATGTTCCCCATCTACCCCTCTTTCTTCTCACTCTTTTATTCCCTTTTATTTGAAGCTTAGCACTGGCTTACTGAGAGAAGCCCATCTTGGATTGCTTGTCTTCTTGTTAGACGTCTTCCTTGCCGTTCTGTCAGCCGCTGCAGTGTTACTGCTGGATTGGAAGACAACAGTGGGACATGGAGTGCAGTGGTTTGAAGATTGAGTGATTGCGTGGATGTTTTTTTAAAATATTTTTTTTATGTGAAAGCTTCCACAGTTTATCCTCATAAAACAAGGTGTGTTTTTTAGGGATTTCTATTTGCTGTTCCTTGAGAGTTATGCATTTCAGTGTTTGTCTTTCTTCCTTGTTCTTTGTTTACCTTACTTATAGTAAAGTGGATATCTCTGCTTTGGATAAGATTGCAGCATTGAAGACTTTGACGCTAGCTTTATTGAAGTGCCAATTAACAGATCACACTTTGTCCTACAGACTGTGCACTGCAGGTCCAAGTATACTCATGTTTCACCACAGTGTACAAACAGGCCATGAGTTTATGATGACATGTCATCTAAAAATAGCAGCTAAACTCACTCACCCCTTCCCTCAATGCAGCCCCACTCTGGCCAGATAACCACCGCCCACCTCGTCAGGGATCTCTCCACCCTGTCATGAAATGCAGACTGCTCCCATTGTGCATTCCATTGAGAGGAATGAGCCAACTCCCCTGTAAATTAGAGAGTCGGGGGGCTCGTCTTTGTTTTCTGCCAAACAAAGGCAGTTAAGCAAACAGGAATAGCGCCGCTTCCAATTGTTGGTTCGTTGGGCTTAAAGACCGGAGCCTGGAAGGAAGCTGCTGCTGTTGGGGTGTGATGTCGGAGCACCTCAAGGCTCACACCCGGGGCTTCCCTTTTGGTCTTCCCTTTTTTCCCCACTTAGTTGTTCCTGTGTGCATGTGTGTCGGCCCTCAGGCTGCTGTCGAGCAGATCAGGGGAGCTGTCGGGACTTAGCCTCGCTGTCTGTGTCCACCTACATGTTTCTGTACCACAAATGAGGAGTAGGAAGGAGGGAATGGGGGGGGAGGTTGCAATAGAGGGACAGAGCAACTACATTCCATAATGTACACAGAACATGTCCACAGTGGAAATGCAAGGCTTGCAAGATTCAGACGTCTGACTTCCCCCCCAAAAAACATAAAATCCTCTTTTTACATTTTTTACCCGACCACCTTCCCCTCCTCACCCTCCCCTTGGGCATTGATTGGCTTACGCTAAAGGATTATCTGTAGAGGAATGTCAAATATCAGGAATCCAGGATTCAGACAGAGATGAAACATAGACAATAGAATATTGTAACAGTTCTCCTGAAACGATTTCTTGAAATCCAGGCTTTGAGGATTGAATTTGTGATGGCATGTTAATGTAACTTAGATAAAGGAGGCCTTCAGCCTAAGCAGGATGTGCTGCTGCCTTCTTTTCAACACATTGACCGAATTTAGTGCTGGCCTTTGCTATTGTCCTGATGGAGTAAATGTCAAGCTAAACTAAGTATACAGCTCTCATTCTGATTCATATCCCAATATTTCTGACTGCTTTTGGTAACAGACCCTGAAAGCATTGAACAGTTAAAATGATACTGAAGATGAATCTTTAGTCAGTCTCCAAATATGACTCTAGCTTCAGAATGTCAGTGGTTCTGTGTGGTTGTAAACAAGCATCATCTGTGGAGCTTAGCCCCCCTTGTCCTATTTAGTTGGTCGATAAACATGCTTAAGCTTTAATTATGTTGTCGTCTGATATTACACCTTCTTACATCATGCTGGTATGTTGTTTGTGTGTTTTGTCTGTGTTATTTGTACATGTCCATCCCTATTTCTTTGAGCGTGGGTGCTTGTGTGTGTATATCTGTGTTGTTTTTTTGGATGTATTAGGATATAACCATGGAGAGTGTATATCTTGTCTCGCAGCTGTAATCTGTACGACTGCCACTGTGATTGGTCAGTTCATTTGGTTCTGTTTGTCTTTGTGTCTGTGTGTGTCTGTTTTCACATATTCAAGCAGAATTACATCAGATTCTGTGCTGTCGATGTGACTTCTTCGCTGTCTTTTTACCTTTGTGGTTTGTGATCAGCATCTTTATGAATGTCCACCTGTAACATATGTAAGGTCAAGGTCACTAAATTGACCTCATTTCACTCCATTTGTTTGATTTGGGTGATTAAAAAACCCAGAAAAGGTTCCTATTGAGGTTTTATTAGGATGCTATTGTTTAAGTTTTTGCATTTAAGCGAGTATCTCGACAACCTTTAAAAGGAATTCTCAGCCAGGTCTGTCAATATCCTGTTCTATGCTCTTGTCTGAAAGCAAGGACCATAAATACATTTTCTAGTTATTCTTTTGGATGAGCTGGAACATCAACCAGCCCGGACCTTGTCAGCTGTCAGTGCTTGACCCCGCTGGTTCACTTGTGAATTCTCTACACTCCTTGGAGCCATGTTCCAAAATCATCCTTCCTAGAAGAGTGGTTGGGTGTTCACAAGCAGGTTGATGTCCCTGTAGTTCCCATGTGGGCAGTGGTGGAAATTCATAGATTTTATTTTTATTTGAGATACTTCAGCAGTAAAGAGGTTTTATACTCGTAATATGAAGCATAAGATTAACTTATAAATCACACAATGGCTACATACTGGTTTCTGGCCGTTTACATTAAATATTTGAAAATACAGTAGATGTGACACTGTAATGCTGGGTGTCAGGCTATTTAATGTCTTTTTTTTACAAAAGCAGGATTCAAATCTCTGCAATGTGTTTATCACTGATGAATGTTTTGTATGTTGGTTGCTTCTTATATCTGTGGTGGGCTTCCTTTTCAGGTCCAAGCACAATCGGGCCACACTACCATCAGTTCGCACCCAGAGTGTGTTCACCATGGGGAGGTAAGAGAAACAAGTGTGTGTATGTGTGCACTCTTACCCTAATAGATTATCGATGCACTGCTGGGTTGGTTGGCGGCAGCAGACAGTGGAAATGGGTCTGGACTCCCCTGAGGAAACAAGATATCTCCAGCATACACACAAACACACTCTGCTAACACACATACAGCAGCTACAAAGTCAAGCACATTGTGACTTCATAGAAAGAAGGCGCCTGTGTGCGGGATCGTAACACACATTTTGCACAAACAGACACTCGCGCTTATGTACAATTAGTCGCACCTAACACCTGCTAGGTCTTTAGAGGAAGCTGAGCTCCGTTATGCCTCCCTCTAAAGATGAAAGGAGGAGAGGAGGAGAGCCAGGCAGGAGGGAAAGGAGGGGAGGGATTAGGAGACTAGGAAGAGGAAGTGGATGAGGAGGAGGAGGAGGAGGAGAGATGAGGATCGGAAGAGAGGGAGAGGACAAAGAAATAAAGCACACAAAGAGAGAGAGAAGAGGTGCAGAGATGAAGAGTGCAGGCTCCCACCTCCTCTGTCTTCTACTCTCCCACCCTCCTTTGTGAACAGATGGGTGGAGGTATCAGGTTGTGATGAAAGCCAAAGCGGAAAAGGACAGACACGTACAGTACTCACACACACACCAGCAGTCGCACATAGCTGCACACAATCCACCTGACACATCTAATATTCTCACGCCTTCTTGCTCTGTGTGTCCTCATCCTCCTCTACTGACACATTTACATTTGACATGTGTGCTTTGGGCACCATTTAGTTATTATAATCCAGCCAGGCAGGTTTAAATGTCTTATTCCTGATTACACATGTGCGCACTCGTGCACACACACATGCACGCAGCCATTAATCTGAATTGAAACCAGTGATGTTGATGTTCTGTTTCCCTTGGACAGAGGGGCAGAGGATCCAATCACTCAATAAATCACGTAATCTGTGGGAAGAAAAATATAGAGAGTAAGGAATGGGAAGATCAGAGGGACAGTAAGACAGGGAATCAAACTTTCAGGTCTTTAGGGTCTTTGCTCACATAGGGATGGAGGGCAAATGGAGGCATGGCTTCCAATTCAAATCTCTCGGTGTCATTGGGTTCACTGGCAATCTCTTCAGAATTTATTGCCTGAACTTGGAACTAACAAAATTTATGTCGCGTGATATTAATTTCTTTAAGCTGCAGGAAGAACTTAAGACAAAGGCAAGGTGAGTGTTTGGTAAGAGCTTCACTATGACATATAGTTACTTCATTCTGCAAAAAAACAACTATCACCCACTAACATCTGGCTTTTGTCTTCAGTGGGTACATTCCCAGGTCAAATGACTCTGCAGTAGTCATTTGACTGCAGGCAGTATTAATTGGCCCCAGCTCCAATCTGCAGTGAAACACGACACGTGTGCAAGCACATATTTTCATATTTTTTTCTGGTGCTGTGCTACAATGTGCATTGAAGTTTTAGACATCCGATCATAAATAGTTTCCTGTCCATCTGTATTCAAGCAGTCTTCAAGCATCACTCATTGAGAGTTGAATTTGAAAAAGACTCTGAAGATATAAAAAAGTAAAACTAAGCCTGTTGTCCAGAAAACTTGTGTTGACTGTGACATACCAGAAAAAAACATGCACAAGATCATTTATGCAGTTAGTTAACTTGAGATTAGAAAGGAATCTATTGGTTATTTTAAGTGGTTTTACCCACATTATAAATATTTTTTCTAATTATTCTAATTATACATCATATTCAAGTTTCCAGAAATCTTGGACAGCTGAAGACCCATTCTAGTTGCATGGGGGAATTTTTTGAAGGAAGTTATGGGGGAAGTGATGTTAACAGATGAGCTATTAGAACATTTTGGTATCAGAGGCAAGAGTATCCCAAATCAAAAGTAATAATAAGCCAATAAATGCACTATAAGCAAAAGAATAATGAAGAGGTTCATTCACAAATTCAATGAGATGACTACATATAACAAACGCATGAATTACAAACTCTGCTGACCCCCAACTTAGACACCACCCCAGAGGTCATTACTGTCTACAGTAATTTTGTTGTGTAATTATCAGTGACCAGAAGTTGGAAAACGCCATATGCCAAAGTTTTGGTGGCACAAAACATAACTGTTAAACACAGTGTTTTCATTGAAATGAGAACTTGCTTCCTGCTGCTTCACCTTATATGTGCTACGTATTGCCTCACCTCAGCATAGAGGACGATAGAGTCCAGATAACCTTCATTGGAACAACCTCTAACCACTTGAAGTAACATGGATGACACCTGGATGCAACTTAAAACCAAATGGGTAGAAGTGTTTCAAGAAATAGTATGGATGCAGTCGGGTTTGGAAAGATATGTCAAAAGATAACAAACTCATCTCTCTGGTCTGCAGTACAGACAGGGTTAGATGGAAGCCTTAACATTGAAGGTTTTGGCAGTCATCATAATGTACACCACTCGGCTTAAAATGTCCCTACAAAACCAGAAGAAAAACAAAGGAGCTCAGACATTTAAAGAACATTCAAGAACCATGTGGTTTCCCTATCTGGGATTTATCAAGTCAGCAAAGATTCCTCAAATGAACAGTTGTACATCCAAAACAGAGAGAGGACAAGCACTACATTACCATCATCCATATGTGGCTTGACCAACGAAGGGCAAGGATTTTTGCACAGTAGAACTTCAAGTCCAGTAATACCCATAGGCAAAAACTACTTCAGTCCAAGCATAAATGACTCAAACATAGGTTTAGCAACATGGGGAGGGAACTGATCTAAACACTCCACAAGAGCATGGCACAACACAGGAGTGCCATCTTTTTAGGTCAGGACTCAGCAGTCCATCTGAATCTGAACAAGGGGGACACTCCCTTTTAAAAACATCAGCAGTCATCACTGAACAGGATGTGGTGTGTACCCCACCAGCTAGCAGCCACATGCAATGGAGTCTCAGCATCCCCACACAGACTGACATTCACCCTTTCATTCAGGAGACACTAAGTATTCACGTGATGTCGTGGGTAAACAAGCCTTCTGTCCTCAACAGTCTTTTCAACTGTCTTAATGGCCTCACGGAGGGGGTTAAATACCTGACATGCCCAATCAGGCAGTAGGAACTGTGGCTGGCTTGATCTACAGTTAAAATATCTTCACATTTTAAAAAGAAGTCTGGTTGGTTTTTATTTTTTATGATTAGGAAGCTTTTACTTATTTCATTGAAAATCAGACCAAATAGGAAAAGCACTCAAGGAAATAACAAAATGCCTGCAATATCCCAATTTATTGTGATAAGTATATTTTATTCTACTTTTTTGTTCTGCTTTTGTCATTGATTTCTCTAAATAAAGTTGCCTTTAGAAGACACTTCCTATCGGACTAAAGTAAAATGAGCATTTATTCAATCGTAACGCTAGAAGTAGGATGTCTGATGAAAATTCAGTTCTGAAGAAGTCTCTTGGATGAGACAATAATAACTTCATTGGATGGACAATAAGAAAGTTCTTGAAGACATTTCGTCTTCAAGAACTTTCTTCTTGTCCAGTGGATTGACTTAAAAATCTTTGGATAGTCATGCATATATGGTACACTTGACAATAAAGCTGACTTCTCTATTGTCTAGAAAATCAGTAGTGAGATTATTTTTAACAAATGGAGGGAAAGCATATAATGGCATATAATCCCTGTGAAACCACAAATTGTAATCTGATGATGTCACCACACGGTAGCCTACTACCTCCCAAATTTGAAAGCTGAGTGGTTGGGCCCACTTCCTGTCGGGAAGCAAGTTCAACGTGGGAAAGCAAAAGCAGATTAAGTTACAGAGTAAAACTTGATATAGACGCGGATGAGGCAGGGCGACAGTTTGCACATCATTTATGAACTAAAACAAGCACGTTCCCGCCCTGTGACGCATTAATAATAATAATAATTTTAGCGCTAATGAAAAAGTGCTTCAAGACAGCAGACGAGTTTTAGCAGTAATGAATGTTATATACTGTCTCCTGTTAGCTTCTAAATTTGATCAAGCTCTCTTCCCCGTCAGCCCTCTCGACTCAGACTGAGATGTGATGAAGTGAGAAGAGGGGGCGGGAAGGCGTTTGGAGGGACCGGCGTTAATTGAACACAGCTGTACCTCGTTAAACATTAATTGCCAATTAATCAGCTGACACCTATCAGCCGCCGCCGCCGCTCCAAGTCGAGTGGAACTTGCCTTCAACTTATTCACACAAAGCACAAAGAAGAACTGTTGTACCTCAACCCGCCTCAGTCTGCTTCTTCCTCTCCGGTCGCACTCGTTCTCTCCACTGCTGGAATCAGGCCTTTAATCTGTTGTTCTGCTCTTATCTCCACTTCCTCTCACGCAACTGACGCACAAAAACTGCTAAATATGTTGTCTCCAGTTTTCAAAAAGCTCTCTCCCCCCCACCCCCGACTCCTCAAAGGTTGGATTTTGTTCAAACAAAACTTTTATTTGTCATGGCGGCTGCCCACAACTCACGTTGAAAATACTGTATTATGAGCTGTGTCTGCTCTTGAAGAGGGGGTCGTGCATGCGCGAGACGGACATGATCCCCGATCACATCTGTCTTTGAAGGCACCTGTGGCGTTACGATCAGTTGTCAGTCTGAAAACTTGACCTTTGTGAGCTCAGATTGAGAGAAAGTCTTTTCTATTCTTTTGAAGCGGCCGAAGTTGATATCCAGTTTTGACCACGGGCAGATTGTGTTGCAAACTCAGTCTCTCCTCCAGATCAGGCATGTCAGGGTGTTCCGCTCTGTCCTGCTGGCTATCGTGCAACATTGCTGATTCCAGAAATTTGTATAACCTGCAACACACTTGACACACTTTCTTTCTCACCAGCATTGCCTGTGGCTATCACTGCGTTTCGTCTTCTCTCACTTGTTTAGGCGCCCTCCAATCACAGCTATTTCCATCCATCTCAATTAGATGCTTTCTTTCCTTCTGCCTCTTTTCATTATCTGTCGCTATTTCCTCTGTCTCTGCTATTTTTATCTCTGTCACTTTGGCTGCATCCCAGACATTCCCAGCCTCTCTTTGCTTCTATGCCTTTTTTCTCTCCATTTTCACTGTCCTCTAATAATCACCATCTATCTGCACTCTCCATCGAAGTCTCTCATTCTCTCCCATGTCTCCGTCTGGGCTTCTGCTCGAACGCTACACATGCTATTGCATACTGGCCAGGGGCCAAATCAGTAAGGCGATAAATCAATACAGCGAGATAATTATGTAACACGCCACCAATGTTACCTCATTTTCTCTCCCCCTCATTATACTGACCTTTGGTTACCCTCATTTAACAAAACAAACAAAATCATATTTAGGATGAAGACATTTACTAGTGAAGACCTAGCCTCATACAACTGCTGTCAACAATATCTGACTCGTCATTTGCAGAAAGTGCAACGTCAGCTGTGTTTTGATGACAGGTGAGGTTTTCAAAAAAGGCGTCTTTTTTCTTTTTTTTAAATTTAACAAAACGTATTATGTAATCCTTCTTTGAGGGAGGGGTGATCTCATTCTACCAGGTTACTTCCATGCTCAACCTTTACAAATGTTGCTACGCACATGAATTGGGATTCATTGCACATAATGAGAATCTCCACAGATGGGGCAACGCACATAACAGGATTTCATTAAGATTCTCGTGCCCTGAGGAAACAATGAATGCATTGACTCGTGTGATCAAGAAGCAGCTGTATTGAGAAAAAAACAAATGACTGAGTTATTATACTGCAGTGAGGAAGAACTGTGTGTCTGCTGAAATAGTTCTGGAGACTCAGTCTGTGCTGCAAAGATGGAACAAATGTTGGGGCTTCCAACCATCAGGTTAGCTAATGACTATCTACAACAACACATTTGTGTTTTGTGTAATGCACAGTTCAAAGTACTTCTGCACCCTGTGGTGCAAAGACAAATGCATCCTGATTTGGAGCTGAGGTTCCTGGTGCCCTGGCTTCCTCATGAGAAATGGGAACGGGGCTCTATATGTCTATAGGAGTCAGTGAGTGCAGTACTACAGCCTATATTTCCTCCAGCCTATGCCCTGGTCAGAGAGTGCAGTGGCTCCATGCTGCATTTTCCATACCGTCACCCCCTCCACCCCCCCTCTATCCGACTATACTTTTTCTGTCCACTCTGGAATTTCATCCGTCTACACGTGGCCAGCACTTAACAGGGCACTCTGTGTGTGTGTGTGTGTGTGTGTGTGTGTGTGTGTGTGTGTGTGATTCTCACTACATGTTCCGCCGTCCCAGGCTTCAGTTTCACAAAACTTGAACCTACTGTTGTTTCTGTAGCCGCTGCACATGTTGCACATTTTGTACCTACTCAATGTAAAGAATATTTGTTTGGGGGAAAAAAACTTTCAGCTTTCCCGATTTTTCAGATTCCTACGACACACCAAGGACTATTTATTTGAAAAATGGGATCAAAAGTGATGTGATCAGGAAACAAATGAGAAATCTAACACTGATAAAAATGATCAAAAATTTATCAGAAGTAAGTGGAATTCATCCGCTTCCTTCCTTCTACTTTTAGCTGTTTTATTGATTATAGTGAAACGAGGAAGTAACACGAGGACTCAGACAATCAGATGGTTCTAAATAAAACCTTAGGTCAGCCTAATGCACTTGGAAAAAACGCTAAAAGGACAAATGCTAACAGTATTACCCTAATTGTTTTCTGGAAATGTCCAATTAGCAGATGAACTTTCTGCCTTTCCTACATTGTAGCATACTCAGAATTGTTGTACACAAGAATGTTTTTTCAGTGCAATGAAGAATTGTGAAATATAAATTGTGTGCAATCAATACCAATGAATCAGTGATCTTTCAGCAAAAAATCTATGTTCAAAACAGGGAAAGAAAGTGCAGTACACAATATCAGATGTCACTCAACACACACATCCACCAAGTCAACCGAGTTAGCTCAATATTTGTTGTAACTAATGAAAGTGGTGGTAGCTCCTTGTGGTGTTCTGGGCTCTGCCTGATGACACTTCTTGGGGGGAAAAAAGCCCTGGACATTCTTATTCTGTTTATTATCCACAATCAGAGTTCATTCAGTATCAAGTCTCACACAGAAAGTGTTTCATCTCGTCTAGAACAACGTGACCCCAACATATCTGTATTATTACAGTATGGTATGTATTTTAATATTTAATGTTAATATTTTAATATTGTCATAGGAAATGGCATTAGAAATATTGCAGAAAAACACGTGTACATCAATAGACGTCTGCGTTGGAGCCATGGGGCTCAGATGTAGCGGTACTGAGGCCACTGGCAGGGCGAGGAAGAATATCACTCAGCAGGTACTCATGTACATAAACTGTACACGCAGCACTCATCCCCTACAGCTGAGCACACCAGTGATGATTGTTGGAAGTGGTAAAAAAAAATGTTTTGCAGTCCATAGTGTTAGGGTCGAGGGTGACAGTGAAAACGTGTCTTCAATTGTTTTTGTCAACACTCGAATGGAAAGTTGCCGCAGATGTTG
The DNA here is from genome assembly GCF_040054535.1 of Antennarius striatus. Lineage (NCBI taxonomy): Eukaryota > Metazoa > Chordata > Actinopteri > Lophiiformes > Antennariidae > Antennarius > Antennarius striatus. Next base: position 6,879,605 of record NC_090798.1, on the reverse strand, counting down.
GAATTTTGCAGTTAATCTCGTTGGCTATAAAGTCTGTCCTGCATGAAGAAGAACTCGTTGTCTTTTAAGATACTTAAAAGTCCTCCTCTGTGCTTTGATGGCTTGTAATCTTGGAGCAATGCATGAGAATAACTTTCCGGGATCTCATCTCAACTGTAAAGTAAAACTGACTTAATGTTCCTGTCATGTCATCAGTAGGAGTTATTCTTTGTACCATGATGCTTTATGAATATGGCCTCAGCATATGTAGGCTGGAGGCCATTGTTCTCACCATGCCACATGTTAGCTGTTCTTTATGCTAAAGCGTTATCACACATCTGCTGGGGCAAAGATGTTGGTGCAATAAATCCACATCTGCACTGCAACACACTGCAGTTTTCTGACCTCGATCGAAGGTTATCTGCATCTGCATCTACATCGATTCCTTTTTTTTTTCATTAGTGTGTGTACTTAAGGTCAAAGTATATTTCCACCAGGCTTACATCACACTAATGAAGATGAGAAATAGAGGTACGGAGTGAACACACAGGCTCCTTCTGCTTTCCAATCCCATCTGTTTGACACGCAGAGGTAGGGAGAGAAAGGATGAGAGAGAGGGGGGGGGGTGAGACGAGAGGAGAGGGAGGGGATATAGACGAATGAGAACGAGGCCAGATCAGTCTGAGGCTGGGGTGTGTGTGGGGTGTGGGGGTGGGAGGGAGATGCTGTTTAGAGAAAGGCAAGAGTGAAAAAAAAAATCAGAGAGGCAGGCTGGGGGGTTGGGCTCTGAGCCCATGTGTGTGTGTGTGTGTGTGTGTGTGTGTGTGTGTGTGTGTGTGTGTGCTCGTTCTGTTCCTTTCCTTTCTTTGTTTGACTACTGAATGGGAAAAAAAATGTGAAACAGAATATAGAGAGCTTGGAAAGAGAGAGTCGAAATACAGACACAGGGAAGAGGATCTACTTTTTGTTTTAGAGAAAGAGAAATAGACACAAAGGGTTCATATTCTGGTGTGTATGTGTGTGTGTGTGTGTGTGTTTTCTTTTATTTCCTCAGTGGCAGTAAAATTTAAAAAAATATGTATCATCAACAACAAAAACAACACTTTTGACAACAGTCTCATATTTGTCTGTGTGTGTGTCTGTGTGTGTGTCTGTGTGTGTGTGTGTTTGTGTGTGTGTGTCTGTGTGCGTGCGTGCGTGCGCGTGCTGAGGAGGTGGGGGGAGGCAGTCTGTGCAGTTTAAAGGGAAAATACACGGCGCACACAAAGCTGGGAGCGCAGGCGGGCAGCAGGAAAGGCAAGGAAGGGAAAAGGGAGCAGGAATCTGCTGAGCTGGCTTGACGCTTTAACCTCCTTTTGGATTTTACTCCTCCGACCTGGCTCCGTCTCCCTCGGAGCTCAACCTGAGCCCCGGCGACGGTAAGACAAGCTTTCCCCATCCACATGCCCTCAGCTGTTTCCACCGCTCTGCAGACAAAAGCAGGAGAAAGTTGCTGTGTGTGTGTGTGTGTGTGTGCATACGGAGAGCAGCTAAGATAGAGGCTGAAGCTAAGGCTGAAAAGGCGTGTGGAATGCAGTACAAAGGGAGCTTGTGTGTTCCAGCTGCAGCCGTGTGTGTGTGTGTGTGACTTTGTTGACGGCTTGAATGTTTATGTGAGGGCGCTTTCTAAACTTTTGCATGTTAAGTACACCCCAAAAATAGAAAAGCAGTGGATCGCTGCGCTCATTTTTGGTAAAAGAGTTAGACTGTCCTGTCTGATTGTGTGGTGGAGGTGGAGGGAGTTAAAGCTCCTGTCTGGTTAGTCAGTATAGTTTCTGCTGCTGCTGGACCTGAGAGTAAATGTCCAGAAGTTTGTGTGATTGTCATTGTACTGGGAAACAGAATGTAACCCAGCTAAGGTGTTTTAAAAGTCTCAGCCTGCACAATAGTTCAGAAACCAGTAGCTCATGTCAGCAGGGTGATGTTAAATAGCCCTGAAGGCTCCCGAGCCAGCTGGCCGACCGGCATCAAACACAATAGTTCAGTTTACATCTTCACATTTCTCCTTCATCCCTATTTCATCACGTCTCTTCTTTTTTTTTCTTTTCATCATTTGCTTGTTTCAATTGTAGTTGGTACAAAAGGTGTCTCTCGTTCCCCTTGTCCTCTTTTTTTTTCTGCCAGCATCTTTCCCGTCTCTCCATTGTGGTATAGAGACAGGTGACTCTCCTGAACGCCGCCAGGTCTGGTGGATTTACTGCCCAAACACTGATCAGTCAGCGCCAATCTGCCGTCTCCCATTAGTATCTAAGACACAGCTAAACACACAGAAGTAAACACAATACAATAAAGTGCATTGTTCCATTCTGTGTGTTAAGGTTTGGGGGCTTTCAGCTAGTTCTTATCAGTATCCTGTGGTCGTCCCCTTTAAGCGAATGAGTGTGTGTATGTGTGTTACTGGTGTGTAAAGATCTAATAGGAATCAGACTAGCATGCTCATCCCTGCATGAGTGTGTGAGAAACACAACACTTGTGCTGGCGACTGCCTGGAGCTAATATTTATGTCAGCGTGTGTGTGTGTGTGTATTCATGCATCCGTCCTTGTCCTAATTCAACCCACCCCCCTTACCCCCGTTAACCCGTGCAAACGTTTGTAGAATAAAAGCTTTCCTAGATAGACGTCTCACGCGGACTACTGTAAACTGATCCTTATAGTACTCCTCCAAACACACACGTGAGCACCCGGCCCGCACATGCGCACACACACACACACACACATGCTTCCACGCACAAGGCAAAAAAATAAAAAATTACTTTTACTATTCCATTTGCCGCCCCCACCCTTCCTGCTCCCACTCCCCCCAGGGAATTTCCTCCTTTCTCTATTTTTATTAGTTCATTACCAGCGGAAGTGGAACATCATCTCTTTGCTGGCGTTCCCTTTTTCCTTCTCTTCTTTTTATATGCCTCCACCACTTCCTGTCCAGCTGCGATTATCCAATAGTGGTGTGCAAAGTGCGGTTCAGCCCGGGTCGCCTGCTGTGGGCTGGAATTCAGCATGGCTGCTCGTTCGCTACCTGACATAGCCTTACCATGATTAGGAAATGCCCTATATAAGACTCATCCAGGCTAAAGCTGCACTAATCTGTTTCCGCTGGGTTTACATGATGAACTCAGAGGATGTTGGATGACAGGAGAACACGCTGCGAATTGATAATCAGGACAGATTTCTTTTTTGATAGCTATTTGTTTGATCAAATGTTAATTTTTTTTTTTTTAATGTGTACATTTTTTCTTCCAAAGATGTTTGTTTAATGTGACTGTGGTTGGAGTTGTGTATGAAATCATTCAGTATAACTGCAAAAGCATAATGGGTGAGAGATTCCATAACAGTCCATTACAGCTGGCTTTTTACTCCACATTTTTGCATAGTCATTTTTAAGGGGTAGGGGAGCCAGCCCAGCAGTGTGTGTTTTGCAGATACAGATAAAATATGGTGATGTTGCCCACAATGACAGTTGATTCTGGACCCGTCTGTGTAGCGACAAGCCATTTCCTGCTCCGAGAGCCATTAGGACACCACCCAAGCCTCCCACCCTCGTCTGTCACCCATCATGCTCTTGTGTTCCACTGCAGATGTGCACACACACAAACACACAAAGAGAGGGGGTTGAGGGTGTGTGGGCTGTTTTTGGGATTGAATATGTGTGTGCATGTGTGCTGCTGTCGTCTTACCCCTCCTCAGCACCGGGGGCAGCCACCCCCAACAACTGAAGGGGGGAGATTGTGCATTCATTGGAATGGAGGCTGAGATGGCAGGGGGAAGGAGGAGGAGGAGGGTGATTGAGTGTGCTGCCTGGAGAAGAAAAAGGGAGACAGAAAGAAGAGAGTGAGGAGAGGGGGAGGGGTGTGCAGCCTTGTGTTTAAAAAACCAAGAGAAAGGGGGGAGGAGGAGGAGAGGAGCAGACAGGCAGCATAGAAGGTTCAGGGGTAGAGGTGAGGGAAGGCTGGCTGGCTGGCGCCATGGCTGGGCTGTATCTGTGGAGACGGGCTGGAGCTGCTGGGCTGAAATCAGCTCAGGTTCAAGTTAGACATAGATGCACTTCCACATAAGCAGATGTTCATATGTTACCAAGAGTGTGTGTTTGATAGCAGCCCTGAGCCTCCTCACAAGGTTTGTGTGTGTCTTAGTATTGTGTAGGTCCAGGTTTAATTCAGCAAAGAACTGAAAATTACAAAAATGCTCATCAACAAAGTTATCTCTTCTGCTCTTCAGGTTTAATGTCGATTGTTGTCTCTACCAGTTTATGTCTTTGAAAGGTAGCACTGCTTGTTAGCTCGCCTCGCTTTGACCACAATAGAGCTTTGGTGGTTAAGGAGCTCATATATTTCTTTAGCCGATCAAAGAACTTCAACAGGAGAGGAATAAAACGTAATGCAAATGAGTGTTCACCGGTACATTTTAAATCTTTAGATCAGTGAATTAAGATCTGGATGATTGTAGTGCAGCACTATGTGGGATTTCCGTTTGACAGTATTAGTCTGTTTGCGAGTCCATCACAACTAGGTGAACATGCAGTAAAACAAGCGTCCAGGTCTGCTCTATGATTGCACTAGTTTTATATTCAAAAGCACAGCTAAAGAACACAGAGATACGGCTTAGGTGACTAATTCTGTTATACAGGTTCAAAGGGCACTGGCAGATTAGCTTTAACCTTGAAGCTAGCATCAACAATAGGAACTAGGCTGTGTAGTTAGCTGTATATGATTAGCAGAGAGTGGGACAAAGAGAGCGACAGACACATGAAGAGACAGAGTAGGTGATCTAAAGAGGCCATGGGATCCAATAGAAGGTCAAAAATACAAACTGAACCCCGTTCACATTTTTCAAATCGCAGTCAGCGATACAGAATAGAAAGAATTACATAGTCAAGAAAGTATAAATGCACACAGGGATAAAGTAGTATGCTGAATGTGTACATGGCTTCTTTGTGTGAGGAGATGGATGTGTTCCATTGATTTAATATAATGGTTTCCAGCCGTCTCAGTAAAAAGAGAGCCTTGTTGATATGACTGCAGATAAACGAGGACTGGTCGGTGGACTCAAGCAGTCTCATGAAACTCCTGCAAACCACAGGTTTGGTTCAGGTGCGTTGGAATGTGTTACATTTGGTGTCATACAGGTGTGTGTCTGCAAATCCTTTCTGTGTGACTGCTGTTATCACTCTGTGGCAGAGGTCACTGGGTAACTGTGTGTGCTTAAAGTGTCTCTTATGTAACTGATGTCATGGGTTGCAGATTGTTAAAGTGTGCTAGCTCTGTAATGAGAAAGCTGACTTCTTTCTCGCTCCTGATGAAAGAGGAGTGGATGAGGAAGTGGAGAAGACATTCTGCAAAGGTAAAGCTTTTAAAGGGTGAGTTTTCAACTCATTCATTAGCCACAATCTTTCCTCTTCTTGCTGCAACAAGCATTTGTATTTTCCTGTTACTGATAAATGAGGATGAATGAATGTGATGTGTTGCTAATTCATTGTTAGATGCTTGTAATGTTAGCGATTTCTGCTTTCCAGCTCGTTCTATTGTAACACTGAGTAGGAGCAGCAGCTAAATGTCAGCCACATGAAATAAACGATTAAAGCGTCCAAACACATATTTCAAAAACACGAACACAGTTTCTCCTGCCCTGTGTTTTTATTGCACTCTGTAATTGTGTACGAAACAAATGTGCGGGCGCTTTGAAGGTTCCCTGCTGCCATGCTGTTCTTTCTCATTGTCTCTGTATCTGTTTAATTGTGGTGTTTCTTGTTAAGTCACATAGCCAAACCTAGCTTTTCATTTCGAGTGCGTGGGATGTTGCTCCTGTATTTAAGATTATGTATTTGCGATGACTTTCGAGATGCAAGTCCAGCTTTATACTGGAGCGTGTGTCTGGGAATCTTGAGGAAATGGATTTGTCAGGGAGATCGATTTGCTTGCAAGTACATTTGCTGACAGGGTTAAAATTCCATCTTGCATTACTAGTGTCAATAGTTTAGCTGGTTAACTTTAGCTTTACTGGTTTACTGATTATAAACTGGAACATACTATGCAATTATCTATTCCATTTTCTACTATATAGTAATCTAACCAGTATATTTTTTCTACTGAATTAAATGAAAAGTCTCAATTCTGACAAATTTTTAAATGTATACACAAACACACTCACACACGCGTTCATCCTTCTTCATCAACCAGTTACTTCCTTTTGGTTTCTGACAATTTTTGCTGTAGGGAAATCTTGCTAGCTGAGACCAGTAGTTTGCTCCTGTGTGATCTGTAAATTTGCAACCACTGTATGTGAAGATGCATGTGAAAAATTAAATTTTTTGTGCATAGTTGAAACACAGTGTCGGCTCAGAGTCATCAGCTCTGAAGCTGCATAATTTTCTTGTGAATGCAGATATGTATACAGAGCTGTAGAGGTGGGGGAGGCTTTCATGCACCCAGCAAACACACAAGTGGCTACGGAGTTATGTGTGTCATTAAAGTAACTCTACATCTAACTTAAGTACTCGGGATAATATGTCTGTGGATGTCCATTAAGGACACATGCATGACCAAAACACGACTAGACCATCTGGTCTGGCCTGTTAGTGACCCCATCGTGACCTCAATTGATCCATCTGATTGACTTACAGTAATGCATTAACCTGATTATGTTTCTAAGGAGACGGAGGGTTAATAAACAAAGAGGAGGGAGATGAAGGTGTGTGTCTGGAGGGTCTTACAGCTGTAATTATCTGATCAACTCGGAGGGGGAAGTTTTGCTTTGTTGGTTAATTGGTTAAAGGTCTCTTCTCCTGCTTCAAAAGGCTCACATGTGCTCAACATTAAGAACAAATACGGACACAGCCTGATGTCTGTATTTTATCTCTATTCCTGTTTTTTCAGCCTTCATGGATGTGGACTCAATGAAGCAGTACCAGCAAAAATCATTAGGGGCAGTCTCGCCACCAAGACACAACAAAGGAGAAAGACACGTGCGAAAAGAAAAAAAACCTCCACCCACATGTCATGACTTATTTCATGGCTTCACAAATCACTGCAGAGTGTATGGTTTCCTCTACTGTAGCCATTTTTTATTTTTTTATTTTGAGACTTTCATTATGATGGCATTCTCTACAGTCACCATTTTTGTTCTCGTTAAAACATTTCGCTCTTCACTGCAGTCTTGCGGATGTATCGCTGCCAGGTTATAGTATCCATGGGTGTATGTGGGCTTTGGCAAATATAACATCTGAAAAAGATGTCTGTGTTCATGGGACACGTCATTAATCCTCTTCTTTCCTCATGTTGCTTCCTATTTTCATTCTTTCTACTTTATCTCCTTCTCTTTTCTTCCCAGCTATTGCTCTCTCCTGTGTTTAACATGGAGTGTGTTTTGAACTCAGTTCAACCTTGAACCCTTGCCACTTTTATTTGTGTAACTTTTTGTGCGTATATTTGTTTTTCTGTGTCTGTTGCTTTCTTTTTTCATGTGTGTCAGGGGTCACGGCCGAGCCACACAGGATTTGATTCATTTTGTTAGACTCAATAGATCAAAACTTTCAAATTTGTGTCTTTACATCATTTTCAATTTTGACTTTTGCATTACTGTGCATGTGTGTAATCACAACAAGAAAATGGCAGGTGTTCACTCAGTGTGTGCATGAAAGAGTGTGAAAACTCAAAGCTGTTTCTGTCTCGGAGTGTTTACGAGGCTATCTGTGTCTCTGCGTGAGTGTGTCTGGAGGCCAACGGGTGCACTGTGACCTTTATGGATCTGAGGGTTGTGTTTGTGTATGTGTGTGCCCCCAACCCTGTAACATGATCTGTCTGGAGGAGTCAAGCCCTCCATCCCTCCTCCGTCTGTCTGCACCCGGCCTCTCCTTCCCTCTCTCCAATATAGTCCCCTATTGGTTCACAGCTTTCCTTTCAGTCTGCCCCTCTTCCTGTGTCTCATCCCTCTCTCTTCCTGTCTTTTCCTTCCGTCCTTCCTCCTCCTAACCTTAAACTTGTAAATCTGTCAACCAACACCCATAAATCCATCTGTCCAAGTCTTCAAACCTTTTTTGAATATTCTCCTCTCACCTTGTGTTTGGATTTGTTTGGACGCAACCCCTTTTGCTGTGTGGTATGGTATAGATTTTGTATGTCAGTGGGTGTGTGGGTTGGGCGGGGCAGGAAGATGGACGAGGTCACGAGACAGGCTGACTCCCTCCCACAGGATTTCTATCACCGATGTATAGAATTACAAGCTTCGCAGTCTGTGTATTCGATCTCCCCTCAGTCAAACGATCAACACTGAATACCCCATCGGCTCCTCCTCCTCTTTCATTCGACAGAATTGTAGAAAATTATTATCTAGTTATTATCTAATTATGCTTCTCCTGGTCAATGTATTCAAGTGGTTTTGGGAGTTGAAAAGGCTTTATTAAGGGCAAACTAAGACATTAAAACCTCCCACACTCATCAGCTGATGGCCATAGGCCGACATGTGTAGGTGGTTTTAATATTGGAGCAGCATTGTGGGTCTAATGAGTGTTAAAGTTTCAAGTCCCTTCTGAATGCCCACAGCTAGATATCCTAAATCTTATGTTTTGTTCTCCCTCTAAAGTTTTACACTCGGCGCAGCCATCCGAAGTCTGAAAGTTTCCAGCCTGACTGTAGCTTTAAACTCAGGATGAGCACGTGCTTTGTGCTGCTTGGGTAGTGTGTTTGCAGTTTCCAGGAGCTGTGTGTGTGCATGTGTGTGTCCTGTACTTTGCTGCCATATGGCAGCTGCATTAACCCACAGTGTAAACACAGCTGACTGCCCCCAGTGGCCATGTGGGTGAACAGCAGTTTGCCTGCAGCTACTAAAAGCCCTAATAGGAGGATCACATACACTGCTAGTACATTAATATGGCTATTAGGCTCATTGGGATTCATGGTGTGTTGTTTCTAAGGGACATTAACGTCAATGTTGCAGCCTGATATCCAGACTATTAGTGCTGTTAAGCCGATTATTAAGTCTCTTAACAGCTGCTCGTGTTACTTTGCTGCTGTGGCAAGTTATGATTTTTTTTAGACTGTGATATTGAAATATGATCATAACAATTTCAATGTATTCCCTGTAAAATTAGAACCTCGTCAACCTGTAGGTTTATTTAAAAAATATGTTCTTGCATAAACCATTATCTGTGTGTGTGTGTGTGTGTGTGTGTGTGTGTGTGTGTGTACTATCATTTATCTCTATTCAGATAAAAGGTATTTCTGTAGATCGATGCTTATGGTCAAACCAGAGTCACAAAGAGACAGATAAAGGAGAGGGTAGATACTGAACATTTCACATCATAAATAATGTCAGAAACACTGGAGCATGCTAGCCAGTGCTCAGGATGGCGTGAAATCTGCTGTCGCCCCCTCCTTTCCTATCTTCCCTCTCTATCACACTCCCTCTCTCACTCTTTGTGCTTGTGTGTCTGTGTGTGTGCAGGGTAATTGAGGTGTGTGACCTTGCTGTAGGCCTGGCAGGTGTGAAGGGAGGGGATGAGATGAATTGAAGATTCTACTATTATATGTTAGCAGACTGCATGCATATATTTATGGTAATATTTGGCATTCTGTCATGAAATAAATACAAGCAGTCGTGTGGGAGGAAGCACATTCTTCTATCTACTCTATGCAATAGAAAAAAAGTGTGTGCATGTGGGTGTATGTGTTATCAAGCAGACAGACATTTATCATTTTCTATATGCTACAATGTGGGATTGAATCAGTTTCATGTAAAGGAATAGGAGCAGCATCTTTAAATCTTATAGTCATTTGAAGTGTCTGTATGGACACTTCAAATCATGTTAATGCAGCTCGACCCTTGCACTCTGTCAGACATGCAATCCTCTATGTTAATATGTGGATACTCAAACATGTTTGTGTAAGGAATGAATCGGCAGCCAAGTCACTATTAAATAAGTCACATTTGCCATTTTTACAGAGATCATGCAAAACCATTACAGCAAAAATCCTTCCCTGAGCTGCTTTTGTTTGTCCACACCTGCACGAAACGGTAAAATATTTCATGTAGTGAGATACTTTCATCATATCTCTGAACAATAGAAATGAAAGTATTGTACATCTATTCTGAGACCACAGTAATACATTTAGTTCGTCAGATAGGAGGTCGTTCCTCTATCAAATTATTTTATGATTTTTTTTTTCCCATTGGAACAAGTTTGGTAAATCAGTTTCATTAAATCTCACCTGACACACAATGTGAAGTGTAAAGATTGTTGTTAATAATGATAATGATGATTTCAAAGCTTCTCAGAACTGTAAACAGTACAGTAATTATAAATTAAGTTGGAAAGCAGACAGTAAAGACAACGAGCTGAACTTGTTTTTAACTACAGTGAGAACCTGAACTGTGGATTCTATCTTTTATGGTGACTTACAGTGACGCTCAAAGCCCACTCATGAAAGGACTTAAAATCTAGACTACATTCTCGAAAACTGAGCTAAGACCAGGAAACAACAGGGATATCTTCTTGAATTAGCTTAAGGTCCAGCAGCTGTCTTTGTACCAAGTGTGCAGTAATTCTAATAATGTTCTTAGCTGATGAACCGATGCAACGAGTTCCTTTCACGTCCACAGTTAGCAGAATGAGCTCACACGCCCATCCCCCTCCTCTTCCTCTCCTCTATACCATCGTCTCCTCAGCTCTTCGCACAGTAGCACAGTCCATCTGTGTCATGTCACTGGGTTCTTGCGTCCCAGAGTAACCCCCACCCCCCCACTCTCTCTTTCCGTCTCTATCCCTCTGTCTGTTTTTCTGTGCCTCAGACTGTCAACCCAATCTCTTCCTCTTCTCTTCATCTACACTTAATGTGTGTCATTCTTTTATTATCTCTCCCTCCTCTCCTCCCTCACTCCATCATGCAGCTTAGAATACAGCTTAGAATACTTAGAATACACATAATTTCTCTCTCACCCTGTTACCCACTGACTCTCTCCATCCTTCCCTCTCTTTCATGAAGCGTACACAAATATAAAACTGTCTTGATGCATACATTAATGGATCCCAGCTCCTTAGCTGGCTTCTGCATGCATAATCTATGTGCTCATGCAGAATATGAACAGTGAGCCGCCTCAGTTTGTGTCTGCATGAATGAGGCCTGAGACTCCTCCCTCCAGAGAGACAGACAGGTGTGGACCAGATTGAGTTCTGCCTCATTTCCTCTGTCCTGTGCAGCTGGTCAAGGACGTGCATGGTTATGCACACATGCACTCACAACAAGAACAGAGACGTGCATGCTGCACACACTTCAAATAAATGCACAAATTTCAAGATGTAGAAGGATCAAATGCAGATTTAGCATAAAACTACAGTAGGTGTGTGTGGCGAATATGCTTAAGGCAGTCTGAACTTGAATTCCTATGGAGTTTTACAGCAGTGAATACAATTGCCAGAGTATTGCCATGGCGACGCTGACAGTTTTGTGAATGCTGGTGATCCAGCCACAGTATAAATTAGCTCCGACTGCATGATATGTCCATGCTGTATCTCTCTGTCACTCTCTCTCACACACACACACACACACACACACACACACACACACACACACACACAAGAATTCTCTGATGACAGTCATGAGTTTGACACACACAGCAGCTCTCTTGTTAATATCAAGGCACAGTTTCCAGTCTCAGGTGGAACTGGTCATTGGCCATTAACTACTGTTTTACCACAAAGTCTTTTCTCCGCTGAAATTCTTCACATGAACTCATTTCTTTCAAGCACTACAGCAAAGTGAGATTTATTCTTCTGATTAGCAGCAATCCAAACAGCCAACAGCAGAAATTACTAGCTATGTTTCCACTCATGTCCACTAGTATAGAGTGTAGCTAAAAGAATATTTTCTCTACCAGGAAGGTTATCATTTCACATCTATGATGGTTTGTTTGCACGTTTTGAAGTAGGTTTTTCTAAAACTGCAGGGATTTCCACCGAATGAGGGGAATGACAAAGCATGGGCCAGAAAAGAAACCATTACATTTTGGTAAAGATCCACATAAAGGGCTGGGAACTAGGAGACTAGAAAAATCATTTACCAATTCTTTTAACATAGGGTTTTTTGTTTTTTTTGTTACATTTTCCCTAACAATGCAAAATTACAAAACAAAATTGCAAGAAACTTTGTGGAGGTGGTGGGCATGGGTCAATCAAGGTAAACACACATCTGTAGGATTGTTTGGTCTCGGCAGGGGTATGTTCTGTACTGAGTGCTGTTCTGGTTCATTCTGCAATCATTCCGTTGTAGAACACTATAATCTAAAGCCAGGCAGTATTATCTTCACTCTCCATTTGTTCTTTAGGTTAGGCATGGTTAGATAGAGAATGTGAGATGTTTCTCATTCACACCATAAAATAGATTTCAGCAGAGCTCCTCGCTTGACTTAGTTTCTCATCTCTTTGTTGGGATATTTCGACCTTGGTATGTATCAAGCACCAAAGGAGCCCACACTTCACACAAATATACAGTATAACATACTCAATTATCTATAGGGTATTACAAAAATGTGTTATCTGTTGGGATTATAGATTGATCTGGCTTTTTTTGTTTGTTTTTTTGTTTATGGTTGTCTAACACACCTTTGTTGTTGAAATAGTCTCGCAGGTTGCAAATTGGAAATATCAGTTCTCACCTTCAATTCCAAAATAAATGGGTAGGTCTTAATTAATACCCTCAGAGGAAGTTTATTTCTTGCAGCGGCTCAGAAAGTGATAAATTGCAATGAATAAGTAAATAAGGAAAACACAATTCAAGCTGAGATAATTTGCTAATCCTTTTTTCACATAACATTTCAATTGCAAACAGTACATAAATGATATGTCAAAAGTTGTGCCTCCTTTTCTAATTGTTGTAAATACGCTTCTTCTTGATTTTATGTCAGCAACACATCCCAGAAATATTGGGACAGGGTTAGTAAGAGACTGGAGGTTGTGGAATGATCAAACTCCTGATTGGACAGTTCCACAGGTAAAGAAGTTCCTTGATGAAAGGGGTTAAGGCTCAGTCAATCAAGATGGCAGTAGGGAGAGGGTCATTACTTTGTGAAAGGCAGCATGGAGTTTAGGATTTTAAGATAGTTAACACGATTGAGAGGAATTTGAGGTTTTCATTTACAACCTATAAGATAACCAGAAGGTTCATGCAGGAAGAAAGATGCAAACAAGCACTGCATTCCTATAAACATCAATTCCTGAGATGTTGCTGGTTTAAATACTGTCATGGCTCTATATGAAGCACATTTCTGCATTGGATCAGGAAGCTTTTGGGAAAACTGTTGTCAGTGAACACAATCAAGGATGGACTGATGCAAATTGAACAAGGCAGTCAGAGACTGCAACATCCCACGGCACCCCTGAATCCAAAATTTTACTTTGGTCGCAGTATTGAATTCTATATCGTACTATCGAATATTTGACTTTTCATTTCATATTTGTAAGTTGACCACTACTAGAGGTATACTGTAGCAGACAGACCAAGGACAACCTACAATGGGCATTAAAAAGGAATAAAAGTTAAAATTTGACTTGAACTAGTTTGAACAAGGTTGTGATCTAATTTTCATCCCCTTGCCTCCCTGAATACAACAATTTTTTTGTGTCTTCTATCTTATCCGGTTCCTGAGATATGTGCAAAAAACTTTTCAAAAATTTAAATTTGACCTTTACCTAGTTTTCTCAAGGTCATCTCATTTTCATCACCTTTGCTGCTCGAGTAATGTGCTTTTTCTTTCATCATTCTATCTGCAACGTTTGTGAAGATATTTGGTGGCCAGACGGACAAACAAACACTGACAATTACAATACACCACCGCTTTGCGGGATGTAAAAAGTGTCCCCTGTAGTGGAAAGATGGTCTAGTTTGTCACCAGGGCAAACTTCAGAGGCTGAGGTCTGTGGCATATGAAGCTGTCAGTGTGTTAATTACACTGAGGTGAAAAAGTTCACTTTTTATTGTAATTTTAAATAATTTACCCAATTTTGGAGGAATTTGGGTTGTAATTAAGGATAAGAACATTATAGTCGAGAGTGCAAACACAGCATTGTGATTATTCAGGCCTGATTCAGTCTTTCTGGTATGTGACAGTTAATTTAAATGGCATTGTGCAACTGGATAGTACAGTTTAGCACCTCTATACTGGTATGTGGGCTTGGCAGGGCTTGCCTGACTGTTTTTCAAATTTGTCTCACACACGCAGCCCCGAGACGGAGAATGTGCACCATACCTGCAGTCTCAAACACATTTTCTTTCCCATTCTTGTGCATATAGCACACATTAATAAAACAAATGGAGTTCTTAATGGTGATATAATGCTGTCAAGACTCAACAGTCATAACACTTGTCACCCTCCAAAAAACAAATCTTGGTTTTGTTATGCCTTTATTTACAGTAGAGTATATGAAGATGTATTTGGGAGTAATGAGAGTACAGACATGCCGGTTTCCTGCTCTACAAGCCCCTGCTGCACAAACAAAGTGTTTTCTTAGTTTTTTTTTTCCTCGTCCTTTAAAAAAAAAAGCTTGCATTCATGAGTTTATGAGATATATCTCCTTCCACACAAAATCACAAACACAGTTGAAAGCTGAACAGAACATGTCACACCAGCAAACAGCAATATAATTTCAACTTGCACAGCTCTGAGTGCCAATCAGAAGTCTTGGTAAGACATCATTACTGGGCTGTTCTTATTTGGAAAACTGTGTTGACACTCTAGGCTTACAATGGCGCCCGGAGGACAGACAGCTAAGTGCAGTTACTGTTCAGTGTCACTCTTGAAAAAGCTAAACTCACCTAAATGTGGATTGGGAGTCATGTCAATCTGCATATGCAGACACACTCACTCTTTTCCTCTGAACCCAACAAAGAGTTTCTTCATCACCACAATCACATCCCAAATTTTTTCAGGATCAATAAAAGTGTTCCTCAAAGCACAGAGCAGTACTGAGCATATAGGTTTGCTAATTTTGGTGTGTAATAGTCGTATGACATAGCATGACATGTTTTAATGAGGCCTGCTGTTCATCTTGGGGTTGTTGTTTTTTTTATGGTTAAAAAAGAAAAATAACAGATCTACAAAACATTTAACCACACTCACCCCCGTGTTGTTCTATTTTTCATTTTATTATTTTGTTTTGGTCAGTGTTGACTCTAGGGTGAAAGTGCTCAGATGTGTTGTACCAGATGTTACAATGCTGAAGTTTTGTTGAAGCGCTTCATAGCTGTAAGAGTTACATAAAAGATGGCTTTGTTTTCAATATTCCGATCATTGTTACTATTTTGTTCCTTTTATGTCCAGACATGTTTACATTTTTGTATGTTACAACACATACATAACGTGTGTTATATTGCTGCTAACCAGTAACCGCAAGTGTAGTTGTAAAGGAAAGTGTAGGCTGCTAGTGTTGTGGATTAAACAATACTTGAATTAAACCATACCAGTCTTGTCTTACTGCCAACTGATTCTTATTGTGAACTAGTTTAACTGTGTGTAAAAACATAGACTATATTGCCACAAGTGCTTGTTTAACTATCCAAATCATTGAATTTGGTGTTGCAAGCACTTTCATGGCCACAGTTGGATAACATCAAACACATTCAACATTTATGAAAGCATGGATCACTCTCAGAATCTCAGTGAATTCCAGCATGGTTCAGGGATAGGATGCCACCTGTGCAATAAGTCCAACCGAGAAATTTCCTCACTAATAAACATTCCAAAGTTATACAAAGTGGTAGCCCATGTAAAATCACAGACCGGGCTCAGCAGATGATGAGGTGCATATTGAGTAAAGGTCATCAACTTTCTGCAGTCAATAGCTGCGGATCTTCAAACTGCATCGACTTCATATTACCTCAAAAACAGTGCTGAGAGGGCTTCACCAAGCACAATGCAAAGCAAAGATGCAGTGGTGTAACGCCCCCTGCCACTGGACTCTAAAACTGTGAGGATTTGTTCTCTGGAGTAATCAATCACACTTCTCCATCTGGCAATCTGATGGATGAGTCTGGTTTAGTGTAAAGTTGGGTGGAGGGGAAGATGATGGTGGGGGGGTTGTGTTTGGGAGTTGGGCTTGGCCACTAAGTTCCAATGACTAACTGTTAATGCTTCAGCATACCAATACATTTTGGACAGTTTCATGCTCCCAACTTTGGGGAAGTTTTGGGAACAGATTACCCCTTCCTGTTCCTACATCACTGAGAACCAGTGCACCAAGCTAGGTCCATAAAGAAAGACCGAAACATTTTGGTGTTGAAAAACTTGACTGACCTGTTCAGAGTCCTAACCTAAACTTTATAGAACACCTTTGGGATTAATTAGAGCAGAGATTGTGAGCCAAGACTTCTTTAACATCAGTTTTTGACCTCACAAATGACCTTCTGGAAGAATGATCAAAAATTCCCATAAAGACATTCCTAAACCATGTGGAAAGCTTTCCTAGAATAGTTGAATCTATTAAAGCTACAATAGGAGGATCATCATATTAAATCCTAATGCATATGTGAAAAGGCTATTAGTGAAAGTCTCCACCAAAGAAGCATTTTTAAATATATACATTTTCAAGGGCCAAAAAGGTTGTTTGCTTGTGGGCAATAGGCCCAAATACATAGAAAAAGCTCCATTAAAAAAAAACAACAACCTGTGTTGGTGTAGCAGGGGGCCCCAATCTGATGTTGCTGTTTCTTAAATGTCAGCAGTGTTTCAGCATACACAAACTCTGGCACTTAGAAACGAAAATTGTGTCACTGGTGCCATTGTTGCATAGCAGGATGTGAATGTGGTAATTTTATGTGATCTGCACAACCAGTTTCTCTTCAGATCTGTTTGCCATTTCAATGTGATTATCATTTTGCATTGTCGCAGTCATGTCGTAGCTGCAATTATCTAGGATGAGGAAGTTTTGATCACTCCCGTGTACAAGAGGATAACCGTCGTGTTATTCATGCTGAACTAGAACTTCTACTTAGAGTTCCTGCTTTCACCTCAGGCTCGAGCTTTAACGGCAAAGCCATGTTTAATTTTGGGAGATTGACGTCAAGAGTGTTTTGGTGTGTACAGCTGTTAGGAATGCGCTCAGCTCGACTGCTACAGTGTGGTTTGTTAGTGCATGAGGGTAACAGTGGATGACAAAAGTTAAAAGGGTTATATTCATCAAACGTCACTCATACACACATAATCATACTGTTCACAGGTCTTGATTTTGGCAGCATTTGCATCCAGCCTGTTTTCATTAGTGTCTGTCTAGACATGAGCTGCTACCAACTGCTCGTTGTTGTGTGCTCTCCTTCTGTCCGTCTGTCTCACAGTCTTCCTATTTGTTTGCTGCTGGATTTTCAGGCAGTCCTGGTGGGTGTGAGTCTGTCACACTTCTTGTCTTTACGTAGGTGTCATTTTCTTGTGTCGCTGAAGAAGTCAGTCTGCCACCTCCGCTATCCATGTGTGTACTTGTGTGGTCATCGGAGTGGGCACAGTAGTTTGGTTTAACCCATGACCTTTTATTGGAGCCAAGTGACGGTTCACCAACACAAACGGGCCCAACCATAGTCAACTTTACAGTCGTACTCCCTGTCTGCACTTCTGCCAGCACTGGCCACACAAACATCCATATTTGCTGGCAAATGAGACTCTCTCGTGCATGCACAGTTAAAATAATGCTTTCTCCACCCAGATTGAATCCAGCTTTTTGTGCGTGAGTTGCTTTTTAATTTATTTACTGCTGGCATGTTGATTTAAATAGCACCAGACAAGTCTTGAGACAAGTTAACTTTTACAGATTTAGAAAAGAAATCTAGAGATATGCAAACTCCATCCAAATAGCTGTATCTAACCATTTAGGAGCATTGAACCTATCATCTATGTTTCATAGAGAAAAAGAGAGAGAAGTAACCTCTCTGAGGTTTGAATAACAGAAATCCTTTCTTCAGGCTGCATCCTTAGTGTGTTCATGCTGGCTGTTGTCATATCAGCCCAGAGGTTTGTGACTGAAAACTGCATTTAATGATTTTAGCTGTCGTTATGAGACACAGGGAGACACTAAAGGAGAAAACAGTCATTTACTGCCTTTTCTGCAGCAGCCTGTTATCTTCATGTGTGACTGCAGGTATGAAGCGTGTTGTCCTAACTTGATGAAAACCACTGAATCACCAGTGACTAAGGGCAGGAGCAGCACAAGCATGGCTACTCGACTCATGTCATTCAGGTTCACACCTGTTAAGGAGGTGTGTGTGTGTGTGTGTGTGTGTGTGTGTGTGTGTGTGTGTGTTCCATGAGGTAAATGTGTTAAGCTGATTTTACTGTGTACTAGGTCAGTATGTACAGAACACAGCAAAGCAAGACAAGAATACTAAAAGAACAAACAGGTGTCACATTATCAGTATGACTCCTCCTTATCAGGTGGTCAGAAGTGAGTGCAGTTATTTGCAAATGTACCAAATGTATGGATATGTGATGAGAATGTGGTTTGTGTATGTTTGAGTATATGGACCATATTGAACATATCACATTGGAGCAAAAAGGAGGGTCAAAAGTGTATTGATACGTTGAACTTGTACTGCTCTCTAGTAAACCTGTAACATTTACTGCAGATATAAATTGTCTATTAGACAATAGCAGTGAAACATAACTGGGAACATGGCACTGTTGGACAGTTTGGTCTGAGTATTTCAGAAACTGCTTATCTACTGGGATTTTCAAATGCAACCATATGAAAGTTTTACAGAGAAGGTTCCATAAAAGTGAAAGTATCTAGAAAAAAGCCTCTGAACGAGCAACACATCACACAAAGGTATGTTTCTAGCACTTTGTTGAAGCTACATACACACAAACGTCTGTCATGAACCTTGCGATTATCTAGGATCTAGTTCAAGTATTGTTCCGGCATCTCTGATACTGTCACTGTAGCTGGTTCGTACCTGCTGTGCAAGTCCTACAACCGGTCTATAGCTAAATGCACATGGGATTGGATACTTAGCATCTCAGATGATGCTGATCTCAGGGAGTTGTGTCTGGATGCTGACCACTTTCAGTGGTACAAGCACTTGACTGGAGCTCCAGTTTGATGAGCTCTAGGATTGGAGGCAGGTTAGCGCAGTTTGAAACAAGCTGCATGCGTTCCATCCCACCTGTGGGGGATACCTGGATATTTGTTTCTAGCTATTTCCCCACCCACAACAACAGCCACTTTTGGCATTTTTCATCTCAGGTGGTGAGCTTCTGTCCCTCAGCGATTTGTTGCTTGAGTGATTTTTTGCTCAATCGCTCATTTGCATTGACTTTGTAGGTGAACTTGTTGCTAGCAAAAGAAAAATGGTCCAGTGTGAAGGCAGTTTTAGACAACCCAACTGTACATTACTCAATTTTCTCTCTCCGTCATTTGTCTCTGTCAAATCAGCCCTGCTCTGTTTCCGCTCTCGTTATCTCTCCCTCTGCCTCTCTCGGTTTTTCCTCCTTTTTCATCTTTTGTCTGGTTCGAGCCCTTTACTTCATCTTCCCCATCCCCCATCCCCCTTGCCCTGTGCATTTCCGTCTCCATGTCTGGGCTCTGTCTGCAGCTCTACTATGTCTCTGACATTAACCAGCAGAGAGGCAGACACCCACAGGTTAACCTTTACATAAACACTTCTTTTCTTCTTTTTATCTCTTCCTGTTTAAGCTTTGTATTATCTCTCTTGTGTTCATGCATACTGTCTGTCTTTATTTGTCTCAATGAAATTCAGCTTATATATTTCATGAATCTTGTTTCTGTGATTTTGTTTTCCTTCAATGCATTTGTGAGGCTCAAGGCCTTTCATTATCTTTATCTCTCTCTAACCCTCCCCCTCTGCTTCTTCCCCAGTCCTGATATTGATCAAGGTCAAATGATTATGTCAAAGCTTCTGACATATATTCAATGTCATGAAAGAATATATTCCACTCTTGCAACAACTCACTTTATCCAGCGTGCCTTATTTTTAAGGTGGCCCTTCATATTGTGCCCCACCCACCTAACTACATTCACAGCCAAACCACCTTTACAGTGTGGCCAGCTGTGGCCCTTCAGGGGGTGTGATCTTTGACCTTAAGTTCAAAGGTTTGGGGCCTTAACCACCAGGATGCGAGATCAGTGAAGGCTGAGCCAGCTATATCTGCATGCTATTGACACAACTGTCTGACAAACACACAAGCCCGCGCCCACACACACACACACACACACACACGCACCCCTAGCCTTAAGCTGTGTATACTATGCTGGTTCAATAAAGAAACATATGGAAGCCGCCATGTGCTGCTACGTTTTATGTTCCTACCCTGTAGGTAGAATATCAGAGGGAGACAAAGAAGGAAATAGAGGAATGAGAGAGGCTTACAAAGATTGCTTTTCAGGACACTAATGTTATCCACGTGTCTTAAGTAGATCATTTACTTCTATTTCATGCTGAGACTTGAGCACAGGCTTTGGCCAGCTGCACAGTCCCCCAAAAAGTAAGTGTATTCTGAATGAAAGTAAAACCTTGTGTTGTAGATTGTAAAGTAAGCAGACCTTGAAAACGGCCGAGATGTGTTAATCCCTGTGTAGGACAAAGTTCACATCGTGTTGCTTATGGGTTATATCTAAAGTGTGTGAAAGTCAGACAGATACTGACATTCAAGAAGTTAATGTCAATTTTTGTGGGGAACCATACTCATTTTAGAGAAAATAAGGTTTGGGTTTCTTCCAGTGGGTATGCTTGATCTGGTTGGTTAGTAAAGATCTTTTCTTAACCTACCTATTTATCCATCGACATACAGTACATAGCACCTCCACATGTCTTATGCTTTTTTTCTTTAGGTGATTTCTGCAGCTTCTTTACCTTCAGAAGGTGCTTCCATCCATCTTATAGTCATAGTCAACTTTATTGTCAAATGTACCATATTTGCACAACATACAGTATGTTCTATCTCTCTCAAAATAAGTTTCTGTTTTCCAGTTTCTTTTTCTATTTCTTTCTCAGATTGTTGTTATTGAATACCTCATCTCATTCCCATCATGGTACCACGGCTCAATTCCTTTCTTGTTTGTGGGCCATTCCTGTGTGGTCATTCATTGGACCCACGTCCAGCTGTAGGTGTGAAGGTACCCCTAGTGTTTAAACACCATCACAGATGCTTTGTGTTCTCAGGGTTCAAGTGGAGGTGTGGGTGCTTGCTTTCTTTTATGTGTGTGTGTGTGTGTGTGTGTGTGTGTAGGGGGTGGGGAGGTTTGCCATGGTGCCACCTGTTCTCAGTCATGTGGTCCGGGTCTGACACAGTGAATCATTGAACAGGCGGCGCACTAGGGGCACACACTCATACAGATGGCCACAGCACTAGTCCAGCCCCTGCTGTGCATTTTGACTGACACATAATCCACACCGAATATCAACTGATGACATCGTCACCACAGGACGGCCGGCAGAAATCACGCATGCATGGTAGAAGCAGCGGACAGAATACCAGATGAGCTGTGGTTCTGTTGCACAGGTGTCGATCTTTTAACCCTTGACTTAACGGCTGATGAACTGTTGACCATTTCTTCAACTCTCACTGGAATGTCACAGATGTGTTTGACCTAGTTTTGACAAACGGTGAAAATTGAAAAGGTCTTTTTTTAGTTTCCAGCACACACCTCTGTATCACAAACTCAAAACGCAAATTTGTGGGAAACCAAAATGATTTCATTTTGTTTAAATATGTCACACTTGATTGTTTTGTGTGAGTGTTGATCTCGTATTGCAACAATATGCTTTAGAGGCTGTGTCCTGCTGCTCTTGGCTGCTGCTGTTGACACTGTTTGGCCTTTAGACTGACCTTTGTTCCTCCATGTTGTGGTTTCAGGAGTGTCATGGTGGCCTGCTGAAGAGACGAACTACATTACCCATGATCAACAAGTAAGATGCTTTAAGTTCATATTGCTTACACTGAAATTACCTGTCATTTCCAACACTGTGTCCATGTACACACACACACACACACACACACACACACACACACACACATACACAGTCGTTGTACACTTTTTCTGATATTTCTGAGGTTATCTTGTATCCATGGAGATACTTAATGTTTAATAACGGGTGAGACCAAAGTGGATGAAACACATATGTTTTAGAGTCTGTACACACCACCGCCCTTGTGCAGTCCACGCTTTACACAGGTAGAGTACAATTGATGATATGTCAAAAAGAATGAGTAATACACAAAAAACCTAAACACATACACTCATTAGTTAAGAAGTTAGTGGCTTGTGAAATCTTGGGCGTGAGTTAATCGCTGCTTCAATTTATCATCTCACAAAATCAACTGTTCTTTTGAAGGTTTGTATGTGTTATAAGTTCTCAAAGAGTTGTGTTGGAGTGCTTTGAGTCACACATCAAACTGTTAGCTCACCGCTCCCAAAAGCCACATCAAAGTAAAATGATATGAGAGTTGTTTGCTTTCTGTTAGCAAGAAACTTTCAAGCAACACACCAAGTGTTTGCTAGATTTTCCCATGGAGTTTCCAAACCAATGGATTCCAGATTGATCCATGTTTTACATTACTTTGACTGGCATGTTTGGAACTTATAGCTGTTGCTGTTTTACTGTAGTTGAACATAAAGCAATCTGTTGGTGAGGGTTGTTTTCAGAAAATGTCAGTCGCTCGTCTAGGCTGCTCAAATATTTCCTTTCAAGATTTGGACTGTTTATATGTCCTGTTGAGTTGAATAAATTGTTATGCTGCAAATCACTTTTACTGTATTTTAATTGTATTGTTGTTTGTTGCTGCAATAACTTTAATATGACCCACAAATTCTTAAAAATGAATAATAAAACTTGAACCAGTTTTATTAATCCAGGTTAGATTTTCTAACATTCCTGTTCAGGAGATACTACGTGTGATTGTCACCATCAACAACTACTTGTAGTTACTGGATCAGCAGGGTAGTTTTATGTGGTTCATATCAATTAAAATAAAGAAAAATTTGTGATGTGATGTTGACCAATCACTCAGACACAATTTATAGACTAACTCCATATCACAATTTGCTTCATTTGATCCAGCTTGTTCATCAAATAACACCCTTTTTGAGTAGACCTGATTAAATTAAGAACACAATTGCTAAAGAAGCTTTGCTAACTGCGATACGCACATTGAATTTCAAGAAGTCTGTTCAGAATACAAGCATCCCACCGTAGATAAGTTTAGCAGCCAGAGACACTGCAAAGGGAAGGCTGGGGTAACCTCCAGTGGTCCAGCATAGGCTGGTGCTTTAGCACTAAGGCAACAAATCCAGTAGTTAACAATCACCAGTTAGATGATCTCCTGAAAGCGTGACGTGTTCATTTGGGAGCCATTCAGAGCTCCATTAAGTGGTGTTCATTTTCTCATTGTCTAAAGCTGTGGAACACTGAGAATCCTAAGCAGTGTTGGAAGGCTCGGCTCATCGTGGAGTTCAAGTCGGGTTAGCGTTAGCATTCGAGAAACTGGAGGGAAAGCCATCCTCCTTTTCAGCACCTCTGTGAAAATCTCCAACTGAACAGAGCTGCAGCGTTGTGTTTGTGTGGCGACGTGACTGCTGCACGTGGGTGTGCTAACCCAGCCTGCCTCCCTGTGTGGCTTTTTGTCTCCACATGCTGTGACTGTGTGTGTGGAGGTGATTATTATCGTGTCTTTCAAGATATGTAAAAGGCTGACTCATGGTATGCCACATGTATACTCACACACACACAGTCCCACACACAGTCCTACATATCGGAGGCAAACAAGTGCTATCTGTACAAGGGACACATTCACCTACAACTGCAAAGCACACTCACTCACTTACATTCCGTCAACACACCAAGTGGACAGAAAATAAAGCTTTCTAAACTGAAGCCATAAGGAAATCAAGATGAAAAAAACCTCGACGTAAGCAGCATTACATTTGTGTAAACACTAGTTTTAGTGCAGAAGTAGAATCGACAGCACATACAACAGTGAGTAGAAGATAATATATAGCCTTCATACAGCATGCACTAGTTTACAAGTCTATGATGGCTAATTATGGGCTGCAGCAATTCAGAGAGTAATAGCTTCCAGATGATGTTATAAAAAAAGCCCTGGGCTTCAAATGACTTGATTTAACATAAAACATACATTGTGATTATAACATTAAGGGTGTTTTTTATTACAACTCCCATCCATAAGAGAGTAAATGTAATACATATCAACCTATTAGCAGATTATGAGTGAACAAAAGCAGCCTCTTCATTTTTCGTACTCAGCACTTAGTTTTTCAGACGCACAAAGCTGCTGGAAAAGCTTCCAGCTTCACTGTCACTGCGTGGTACTGTATGAAGTCTATGTGCTGATTTCTCCACGCAGCCTTCAACAAATGGAAACAAAACAGTGATATACAGTACAAACACGTTGTGTCCAAGTGTCATGAACACCCCAACAGTGCTGCATTCCCCCTTTTTTTCTCAAAACAAACACATTATTGAGCATTCATTGTCACTTAACAATGGACTCCAGAGCCACCCTGCTGTTACTTACATCACTTACCATGCACTTACTTCATCGGGGGTTTGATTCCAGCACGCACACGTCTCCTGTTTCTCCTCACTGCAGACTCATAGAAGCAGAAATACCTTCAGCGATACGCTGAGATCAACATGATCAACATGTGACCGAAAAGATGACGGACTGATACTGATATGATTGTAAGGCAGAGCGATTTCATAACATTAAGATGTTGTTTAAAGTTGTTTATTTTAGAATCATTACGTCCTAAAGAAATTGCATGTGTGTTTGTGTGTGTCCTTACGTCATCGTCTCAGCATCATCCCTGACACACTTACAGCCTCAGCGGCCCGACTAATTTTGCCCACGGTCATCTTGCTGAGGCAGAACTTTCTAAATATAACCTCAGCGTGTATGTGTGTGTGACACAAACTTTTGGTCGTGCTTGTGTGGTTCTCTGGCATTATTACAGGTTACAGGATGATTACATTGGCAAGCAGGAGCTCGAACAAGCGTTTCCGGTCTTAGAGCGAGCCGTTTGTGTATCTTCAAGTCTTGTTTGCCTCACATGGGATGTTATCCGTCTCATTCTGAGCACTTGGTATATAATTCTTGTATTGTGTCTGTGTGTGTGTGTGTGTGTGTGTGTGTGTGTGTGTGTGTGTGTGTGTGTGTGTGTGTGTGTGTGTGTGTGTGTGTGTGTGATGTAACATTCTAATGTAACTGGACGGAAAAACAAATTCATCAAGCATATTTAATATAATGTAGTATTTAGCCTATAGTTTACAGGCCCCTGAACACAACACACTAGAGGCCTGCAATCACAGCAAAACAGTATATAGGGGGAGGCAGAGTGGCGGGTTGTGACTTCCAGGTGCGCCCAAAATGAGCAGCTTGTAAGGGGGACGACGCCTTGCTCTAGGGTGCCTTGGCAGTGGCCGGGAGGTGAGCTGACATCTCCTACTGTCAACTCACACCCCGAGGATGGCTTGGCAGGTGCGGTAATCGAACCGCCGATCTCCGATCATAGGGCGGCCGCTCTACCGCTGAGCCACTGCCGCCCCAAATACATAAGCTTCACGTTTTTTAATATAATAATAAAATGTTATGGCAATACTTAATGGAATTGTCATTAGTGTAAAGTCTGTTTTTATGAACAGGGTTGTAGTATGGTCATGTGACTCCTAAGGTCAAACTCATGACTGTCATCAGATAATGTGTGTGTGTGTGTGTATTGAGTATGTGTGGTATTTACAGATGTTCAAATTGTTTCTATGAACACACAAGTCATAAAAGACAGAATCATGGAATACAAGTTGTTTTAAGATGTTAATTATAGGTTTATAGCCAACATGTGTTGAAGACCCACACTTGGGGACATATATCTGACGCATCAGCACATCTTTAATGTAATTATTCTGCTACAGACAATTGATAAACAAGACGAAACCAGCCATCAATTAAATGGATCCGAGACAGGAGCGCGAAGATGATTGAGTTGATTGTTTTCACCTCCACGGATGGGGATAGAGGAGTACTGTAATCCCACTAAACTGATAAATAAAAGAACAGAATACTGCACCAATCCAAAAGAACTGGACTTTATATCCACATGGTTCCTGAAGGTGATCCCACCTGGGAGCTCGGTGGCTGGACAGAAAGGCTCGATTCCCTCTTCCGGCAAAGACTGCCAGGAGATGTACAAGCGCTCCCTTGGAGTGTGTTTTCAGATTCAGCGGTGTCCCTATGATAAAATCTCCCTTTAAACCAGACGAAGTGAACAAGTCGTTTCTTCAGGGAAAAAAAAACACAAAGAAGGAAAAATAAATCACCCTGTCTGTATGGACTCATAAACCCCTTTCACACACAGATGGTGTAAAAGCCCCGCAGTGAAGTCCCATCTCTACAACGTCGAGCCGTTCACACCAAACAATAGGTCTATGCTGCTGCTGCGATAAATTTTAATTTGTGATTTGTTTAACAAGGCACCTGATGACAGTGATCATGACAAGCTGTGAATAAAGGCTTCAGCAGTGGTTACTAATTTATATGTTTAGACAATCAGTGATAAATTCCCTTTGACTACTAGAAGGAATCCCACAGGAAGAGGAGTCTTATGTAATTAAGATTACCAAGCATTTGTTAAAGGACACCTGCAAATTGAAGGTACATAAGTCACAACTCGTCACTTATAAAGAGTTTAGAACAGGGTAGAAATAAAACTAAATTCAAGAGATCAAATAAAAATGCACATCAGATATATTAGCCAATGTCTTCCATTTGGTTAAAGGTCAAATTATAAGCATAGACAACAATTCCGAAGATAGTTTGTCCTGGTGCATATGGACATTGTCAACATGTTAAACCTTAAACAGTTATGGTTGTTTTATGAATCCTACAGCGATACAGGTCTGGGTTTGAATCCCTTCTCAAGTTTGTTTTGGAACATTTATATTTGGACCCATTTTTAGTTCTCTCTAAGCCCAACATTGTGATACCGAATCTCTCCTCTGTGATAATGTGACATCAGCAACATCCACAAACACACTTCACCACAGAAATAAGCGTCCGCCTCAAAATAGCGTCAGCCGGGAGTAAAAATAAAAGAGACCGAAACGAACACGACACGGACCGGAGGAGCTGCTCCGGTACCCGCGGCCGGACGGACTCCGTGCCAGTTTGCGCTGTCAGGGAATTCCGGGGCCGTGGGGTGACGTCACGCGAGTGCACGCCTCTGTGTCGGCGTGCGTGTGTTTGTCAGTGCGTGGCTCTGTCCCTTTAAAACGGAGCGCAGCGCAACACGATCCCCGCCTGCTGCCTCGAAGCGAAGCCGGACCCGGAGAGCAGCTTTTCACGCGGAGTAAGAGAGACCCGAGCGGATCGGAACCACCTCCGACGGATTACCGCGGACAGTACGGAGAAGAACACGCCGATCGCGGCCACCAGAGCCGGGTGTCCAGCCTGTGGTTTCACGGTTGTTTCAAGGAGAAGCGATCGAGTCCGGGGTGGTGTGTGGAGGTGGGGGGGGTTACAGCTGTAGCTGCGCCGGCTGGTCGGGAATTTCTCTGCATACTTGGGAGCTCGGAACTTGCGGATACAAAGACTGGATCAACGTGGATCTACAGGAACGTACTTCTATGTGGAGCTTGGGTTATTTCTGGAGCGCCTCATGAACGGTAAGTGCAGGAGCCACCGAGTGGACCGGGAGCCGCCGAGAGTCCGCCTGGGGTTGACTCGCCGATCGGGAAGAGACGAGTTTTAACGTGAAAGCATTCCGTCCGGCGAGTGGGTCACGTCAGGTGTGATTCAAACAGTTCGGGGGTGTCCTGGTGGTGAATCGGGACATGACTGTAATTACAGCGGAACCCTTCATCGCTGAGGTGGGGGGATTTTTTTTTTTTTGCTGTTCTCTTTAACCACGTGTCTCCGTCCGGGGAACTGTTTACCTTATCGGTTAAACCCCGGCTGGTCGTTTTTTTGATCATCGGTCACCTGCCTGTCATGGAAATACGTGGGTCACTTCTCCCTGACTATGGGCACGTAGGGGTTAAATGTCCTTGAACAACCCAAACATTTAATGATCGGTGCCAGTGGATCCAGATTGTTTGTGTTTGGTGCCGAATTCGAGCCAGTTGAACGCGTGACGTGTGCGTGGACCGGGGGTTCACGGTAATCCCGATTCGTGTTCACGACGCAGTGGAAACGTTCTGTCACCGGTGTCCCTGAAAAGTCCCGGTCGTGTCATGTTGAGGAAAGGGAAGGAGAGCTGGAGGACGGGGTAGGGGGAGAGAGAGAAGTGCCTGTGTAAGGAGATCTCACGCTATTGTGTGTGTGTGTGTGTGTGTGTGTGTGTGTGTGTGTGTGTGTGTGTGTGTGTGTGTGTGTCTGAGTGGGGGTGGGTAGGATCACTGAGGTCGGCAGCCATATAAAGTGAATGGATAGCTGCCGCCCCCATCACCCCAGTCAATCCTTAGGCACACAAAGAGCCGGATTGAAAGGAAGTGATTTGCATCACCTCTCGTTGAGGAGGGGGAGGGTTGTGTTTTGGTGCTGCTGCCCTTTAGGTCTGGTCTTTGGTGTGTGTGTCTGTGGGGGGGGGGTGGATCCGGTAGAACAGTTCGGTCAGCGCGACCTGCGCGCTCTGAGGATCCCTCTGGAGAGAACGACAAACCGCGGTGACTCTTTGACTTTCGGACACGTTTCTGGTGCTCTTATCTCGGTCTACGCTCGTTAATCAATTCTTGGGGGGTGGGGGTGGGGGTCAACTGGGTTGGAATGTAGCAAATCTGCACACGGAACCGGCGCGCAACTGTTTGGAGCGAAATTACGCGCGGCGATTAGTAACAGATCAAATGAAGGGAGGTCTGAGTCGCACCGTGTTGGCTGTTCAGTGACGTGGGGTTGTGATTGATTGGGATCAGTGATGTGTGTAAATCCCAAAGAGGTGACCACAGCATGTGTCGGACCGCGGGGTTTTACCGCCCGTCATAAACGGGTCCAGATCAGGAAGAGCGGGGTGCGCAGGAATGGGGGTGGCAAAAGAAAATCCTTTGTAGGTTCACTTCCGATCAATGGCATTGATTGGCATGGAAACCTGCTTGTTTCGTGTCTGCGTTTGAAGTCGAAGGTAGTTAAAAAAAAGTCGCGATCGCTCCACCCATGCTCTGCTGGCCGGCAGCCTGTCGTCTCAGACCCACCCGTTTGTCCCGTGATCTCAATGGAAGTGTGTGTGTGTGTGTGTGTGTGTGTGTGTCGCCGCCCATTTTACTATAAATTATGACGTACAAGGGGAATATTGAAGTGCGCACGTGCCAGGATAGAATGAGAGATGATGGTGGGAATAAAACTTATAGCTCAGCAAAACTGAGTCACACAACTGGAGTAGTCTAGAGTGTGTGTGAGACACACACCTGCCTTGTGTGGGTGTCATAAAAAGGGTGGAGGATTGTTGTTTTTTTGATCTAATTAACATTTTTCTCTCAAGTTTGGCTGACAAAGGAAACCGGTTCCTGTGCAGGAGAGAAAGAATAGAAAATAGAGCACACCCTGCTCTGTGGTAGAAATACAGCTGCTGGGAACAGATCAATGAAAGTAGAACAAATAATGTGAACTCGTCACTCAAGTAAAAGTGAAATTTTACAATGTACAGGAAATTACTCAGTCTGCCTGTGAGACAAAGCAAATCCACCCACGTGTGTGTGTGTGTGTGTGTGTGTGTGTGTGGGTTTGAAAGTGAAACAGGAGTGTGACTGGGTGTCCACCACCTTGCTGTTGCAGTCTTTCCAGTAAAGGGTGTCGATTGTCCTCAGAGCGACGCAGTACGAGTAACGGGTAACATCTGCCCCGCTGGCATTTTCGTCAATGCTCCTAACACACACACACACACACACACACCAACTGGTCAGGTGTTAAAACTAGTTCTGCACATGGAGGGAAGGAAAGACATTTTGTGTGTGTCAGCAGAAACGGTGAACATTTAAGAGAGCGATGTCAGCAGTGAACTTGGCTTCTTGCAGAGCAGCCAAGCTCCTCAGAGCGTCCACCTGCAGGCGGGAAGAAGTTTAAGTCGCTGCCAAAGGTGTAAAAAGATGCTGTAGGCTCTGTTGTCTGACAGTAGGGCTGGGTCACCCCAAAATGAGGCTGTACTCCAAACTAGAGCCACTATGTAGTATTCATTTTAAACATTTTAGGTCTTAAGTATTCAACAAAGACAGGAACAAACAAAAAAAAACATTTGTTGTTTGGGAATCTTTGGAGCAGAGCGCAAAAATAGTTTTTCTGTAAATATGCACCCAGAAAAAGCTTTTTAGCTTTGAATTATGGAAAACCAGTTTGGATTCCATTATTCACTAACAGTACAGATGAAGTCATGGCAGTTATTATACATTTCTTATTTCTAAGGATCCTGGACTCCTGCCAGCCAACCACGAGCCCTAGACGTCCATAAGGTTCTGTCATGCTGTGTTTTGGACCTGAGCGCGCGAAGGAAAAACAGATCAGCATAATTCAGTCCAGAAGTCGAACAGTGAACTTAGTGAGAGCTTTTATAGGGGTGAGTCAATGGCGGCTGCAAGCCAAGCTAATGCAAGACATGGCAAGATTTTGAACGGAGAACCAACAATGATACTTGACAACAGAACGATCTTGTGATTGAATCCATCCTGTGAGTAGGCTAAGCCGCTGCTTTTTTGCCCTATTTGTGTTGTGTCAGAGAAAGGGAAAGTTTCCCTTGACTTCAGTTCTTTAATCTCTGGCGCTTTGCTGCTGCTGATGTCACAGTAAAAAAGAGGTGTTCAAACCTCCACACTGTATGTGACTCAAACAGCTAGACCAATTGGAAATAATGTTCTTACTCCCATTTTTTTACCTTCCCTCACCTTGTGAATAATTTCCCTCGCCTCAACCTACTAGGCAAAAATATTAAAGGTCAACAACGTGAAGGAATGTGTGAACAGGCCCTAGATTATCTGGTCTAACTGAACATACGTCTCAGCCATAACAAAGGCGGTCAGCCTGCGTCACAGTTGTTCTGATAAAATCAAACAAGCTGCATCGTCCATCTGCACGCATGCTCTCATTAACTCTGGATACAAACACATGTCTGTGTTGTTTATTTCATTATTAACACACAGACACAGACACTGCTGGTGAGACAGAATGTTGTGAGGCCAGGCAGGAAGAGGATGGTGTGTGTGTGAGGTCAGTCTGCTCTCATGTCTCAAACATGTTGATCGTAAAGCGTGTGTGTGTGTGCCTCTCTGGCCTAGTATAATAGCTGTCAATGAAGACTCAACTAATCGAGCATAGCTCGCGAGTGCTTTTTTGAGCTTCCTGGATGTGAAATATAAACACTAGGAGAGACAAAGAAGTGTGAAGGAAGGGGGTTTTACCCTTCTTATTTTTGTGATCTTTCCCTGTGTGATGTTCTAATTTGTCTTAAGTGTTTCATAGTTGTGTAATCAAAAACTTTTAGGGGCTTTTGAAATGTCTTGGGTGTGGAAATCAAGAGTGACGACAATCAAACCTTTGTCGGTTGTCACTAGGACACCCACGTCCTCAGTTTTCCAGTTAGCCAACACAACACTCTAGGTGTTGAGTCATTCTTTAATTTTGTCTCCTACAGACACCAGAAAATGTGTTAATCTGTTGGGAAATCCAACTGAAGGTTCCTTTTTATATCAGCGTTTCTGTGAAAATGAAGTGGAGACCACGAGTGACTGAAGGGAGAAGTGACTGAAATCCTCACATCCTCCCTCTACAATCATTTCTGTCAGTAACTTTGACTTTAAGCCAGAACAAACCCAGTCTTTGGAGCCGAGTGGAGGGGGTTGAGTCTCCTTGTTGTTATTGACGAAGCTTGTGTGAGTCACGAGATGGACACACATGATGACTGTGTGTCTGAGGTGTATTTTAGGTGCCATGACTGAAAGTGAGCAGCCGTTTTTGACTCAACTGTTGCTTCACATCTGGAGAGATCCGCATTAGTCAAACGTGTTCACATCCGTATGCTTTAATGTCACAATCCTTTGCAGACGCTTCACAACACAGAAGACCTTTATATTTGAACAGGAAGCCACAAACCTTCAAGCCTCTCTCCCTCCAATACACACCCCTCAGGGAGGCCTACTTCCTGTCGTTGTGACGGCAGCTTCCTCTCCCCTCCAAGTTGTGTTCCCCTTCTCTTTAACATCATACACACACACATGTATTTAGTCTGTGGTGGTGGGCAGGGACAAAGAGATGTATCACAATAACCCAGTTGTGTTGTCAGTCATGGGCCCAGATGTCAGAGTGTTGAATGTTGGAGAAATAAGGGGCCTCCTGTTTTCCTAGCAGCTGCCCTCCTCCTCGTCGTGTTTCTTTTTCCACAAGCAGATGAGTATGTAGGCTAACTGATTCTCCCTGGCGCGTCACCGGGGGTCCGGAAACCAACATTTTGATCTCTTAAACTGCTTTGCAGCCACAATGTTTGGCATACAGGCTTATCCCCCAACAGCCAGAATGAAACGCTATTTGCGTGATGTTGCCGCCAGCTTCAAGCTCGTCTCTTGCTTTTTCTACATTTATCAAGATGAAAATTTATAACGTTCCTTGTGAACATATGTGAGAGAATGCATATCACAGCAAGACAAAATTATCATCTGGTCTGTTATGGCTGCTGCTGCTGAGATGCTCAGGAGCAACTGTGTCGTGGGAGAGGTCAGAGATTAGTCGCCTGTGTGGTCGAGATAGATGCTAGCAGGAGCTAATCGTGTATAACACGACAGTCCGATGCTTGTGTGTTTGTGTGCAGGGACAGCATTTCCTGGTCGTGTCCTCAGCTGACCCAGGCTACTCAGACTGCAGTGCCTGGTCAAAAAACTTTTATCATTGTTTCTGTACGCAAGGGTTTGGATATGATGAAGTTAGTCTGCATCAACTTCTTTGAACGATATTTGCTGACGTTTGTTCACGCACAAGCAAACACACACACTCACACATGCAGAGCGCCTAGCCAATGAGGTGGGAGAAGACGAATGCAGAGGCTGGCTGTTCCTCTGTGTGTGTGCGCATGAGAGAGAGAGAAATGCATGGTGTTTCCTTCAGAACACGATCTCTATCTGGGTCTGATTATGTAATGGCCAAATAAAGTAGAGAGGGTGAGGGAGGACAGCAAGAGGCGGAGATAGAGGGTTGGAGGGAGGGAGACCGGACTTTGCACAGTTTTTCCGTCATCCAGAACCTGTTCCTCGCTCTGTTTTCTGTTATCTCTCACTCTTCTAACCCTTATCTGGTCATTTGTTATCAGACAGGCTCCACGGTGACTTTAGGAAGACTTAAACACTCTTCAGCTGCCTGACATTATCGCCTCCAGCATTCACTTTTCAGGGTCCCCATTCCATATGCTTGTTTATCAAGGAAAGCTACCTACCTCTTGATCTTTTCTCCATGCTTTAATCCTTTACTAATTGAGAAGATTATATAAGTAGAATACTCTGCAGAAGTAGATTTTGTTTTTCTACTTTCTTGCAGCACATGCTGCTACTGCCACAGTCTGTGTTACTGTGATAGTCTGGCTGGGGACCAGAGTGGGTCAGGCAGGAAAGGGTAAGATTGTTTAAATTAGGGCAACTGCACAGAGACCATAGTATCTGAACATTCTAGTTTCAGACGTTGTCCCTCCACCGGTGTGAGATTACAGTGGATTTGTTTATTTTGTCTGTATCCACATTCAGTTGAGAACATCGGTTGCTGTATATTCCCTCTGTCTTTTTGGTTGGGGCGGTAGGTGTCTGTTGTCTCAGTGGAGTGTTTGTGTTTTCTGTTCGTCCCTGCCTCCCACCTGATAACTGCTGTTGCTTGAAGAAAAAATGGCAAATGGCTCGAACAATGAAGGCGTCGACAGGAACAGGTTTTTGAACAAGTTGTACAAGTTAGTGTTTTTGATGCGACAGAATTGAGTGTGTTTGGTAATAACTGACACAAATATGTTGATTGAGGAGACTAGTAAGCCGGTGGCAACAGTCCTCGAGCACTTTCAGTTTATTTTTACTGACTACTCTGGTGAATTTGAAAGCACCTAAATGCGTGGAGCCACACAAACAGAAAACCTGTCCTATTAGTCAAATGTTTTTGTTTTTTTTTATTTCTTGTGAGATGTACATGCCAGAGGTGAAGGCCAAGTCAAACATTAATAGTAGAAATGAAACTGTCAACCATGAAACCCATGTCACCTGATTGTAAGCGGTGTCATTTAGGGACAGCAGAGAGGTGCGAGCTGTCTTCAGGGACACTGAGTCATCGGTAGTTACCCGAGAAAATAAAAGTATCGTCTGCAGGCTGATGAACACCGGTCGACCCCTTACAGTGAACAGAAGTTATCCGAACTGGAGCCTTTATGTCACACAGGTTGTCGTCAGTCTACAGTTTCTGGTTTCAGCGTCGCTGCTCACACGTTGCTGGTGGAGTGGTTGTGAGTGAGAAACATGATACCCAGGATAGCAGTTGGATCAGACAACCATTTGGTCACAACAGACATAAACACACACCCTCTATAAAAGTAGTAATTACAACCTTGCCACTGTGTCCTCGTTTGCTCTCGGCAGTCACAGCAGGTTTCAGCCTCTGCTTCCCTTCGTATCTCTTTGTACCCTCAACTCTTGTCCTTCCACCTCTCCTTCTCTGGCCATTGTGTCTACGCGAGGAGAGAAAGAGGAAGTCAGCAAACATACCTTCCTCATTCCCATTGTGTCATTCTCCTGAGTTTTCCACGCTGCTCTGAATACAGGCATCGCCTTAGAGATCAGGAAACTAGGAGTTGTCGAGAGTCGTAACTAGAAACAGACCCTCCGACCCCCGAATGGTTTCATCTCCTCTGGCTTTAGACGTGTTTTGATCATAACTCTTGAGTGTGGCTTTGTGTTGTTTTTATGACAGCTTGACATGACTGTTTTTGTCTTCTGTCTTTCAGGGTTGAGGAGACCCCAGAGAGATGATTGGCAGCTGAAGTTGAGACTTAACACAACTGTGAATCAATAACTTGGTGCTTCAATAAAAGGTACATGCTTGTGCGGTTCTGACAGCATATCGTCACATAGCAGCAGCAGCAGCGCCTGGTGGATGATGATCCCTGTGAAGTGTGAGGGGAGGGACACAAAGGGTTACATCTAGCCCCCGATTGAAATATCCCCTTGTGGTCTTTAAATAGAGACAGAAACATCCAGAGTAGGTCGGAAGAAGAAGAGAAGAGCAGAGGAACTGATGGGAGGAAGGACTTATTATGACCATGGCTAATTTTAGAAAACTGGTGGAACATTACTGTGCTGCTGAGCCAGAGGAATGAATCATAACCTTACATGCATGGCTACTCTCCAGCTGGTGCTTTATAAATCACCAGTCGCATAATTCACTTTATTATCATTACGGGAACATTTGGGACTGGCGTGGATTGTCTTGTCAGTTTGAAGTGGTGTCACCAAAATTAGCAGGAGAATGAAGTAGAGATTGAGGCGATGCTTTTGTGGTTTAAACATTTTCCGCTTCAATTTGACGTCTGGCAGAGATGCCAAAAATGATTAGCTTGTGTATGTTTTAGTTCTACACAGCAGGATTGAATGTGTAGATGTTGATTCATCCCTCTCAGGTTTGGTCCTTTGTCGTCTTTTTTGAATTGAGCTTCTTTGAAACAGAATGAGCTCTTTGTGTCTTGACACCTTCAGGGATTTTTTTTTTTTTGTATTTGTGTGTGTGTGTGTGTGTGTATTTTGTTCGTGTCCGGTGTTTCAGAAAGCAGAGAGGGGAGGGAGTCATCTCCCAGCTTCTTTTATGCGGTCCCCCCTCACCCGCTTTCCTTTGTGTCATCTCGGTGTACGTGTAGGAAGATGTGTGGGCGTTTCATGGCACCGTTCCTGCTCTCTCCTCCACTCCACCTCCCTCCATCTCCATCTTTTCTCCTTAATCTATCTCGCCATCCTGCTCAGACCGTCTGTCGCTGCTCCTGCCCCCCCCACCCCCCCTCCTCCTCTCCATCACGCCTGCCGTAATGAGATTAAACCTCCGTGCATCCACTGGGCATGCACACACACTCCCTTTAGAGTGCTGCAGCACACACAAGCGCGCAATCATCCACTTAAGAGAGCACACGGTTCTGTCTCACATGCACTAAATCAGCACAAACCTGGAGTAATCGTGCAGCTTGCACACTTGGCATCGCTTCAAACACCTTACACACAGTTTGGCATGTGACCAGGCCTCTCACTCTGTCTCTTGTTATCAGGAGGCCCATGGTAGGGATTACAGTAACCCCAGGTCTGTCCTGGTAGGTGAGCTCCTACTGGGCCATCTGGGTCTCAGCAGTAATCCTACCTAGTGCTGTCAGGTTTTCTGGCGCCCCCTACAGGCCGACTGGCTCACAGCAGACTGTCACAGACAAAGACATCAGTCATGATCTGGCACTCCCCACATCTTTTAAATGATGCTAATGCCACTGCATAGACAGCCTTAACTGAGGAAGAACCAGAGGAGATTTCTCTGAGAATGAGATGAAATAGGACTGAATAAAGGGTTTGTTTCCGTTTGCCCCTGGAGTCACGGTCAAAGTTTCCTGCTCTGAATTGTACTTTCACCCTACCTCCATTTGGTAGCTTCTTGTACACACACACACACACACAGACACACACACACACACACACACACACACACACACACACACACACACACACACACACACACACACACACACACACACACACCATGTAGCCAATATAATAAAGCTCTACTGACGATGATTGCCTTTTTTATTGTGGCTGTATCTCATATCTGACCGTCCTGTTTTTTCTTGTTCTTTCTGCAGCCATTAGGCTTTGGGGTTCTTGGTGCTAAAGCCAGAGGCCAGGAGTCGGACAGAAAACATTCTCAGTATTGGAGTGAGGCCCTCTCTGTGCTGCAGTGGAGGGCTTCAAAGACACAGCTAGTTTGGTAAGTCTAGAGGTCTGTGCTTTAATTCATATAGTTCATAAGTGTTGGGTTTAATTAGTCCCAGTATTTAATGCAAATCTGTGCAAACATGTTTAAATAATGTTTTCAAATGCTGTCATATTCAAGTCAGGAGGAATAACTTTTCAAAGTAATCACATGTCTGAGTGTCTGATCCCTCACTGTAGCCTGTAATTCAATGTGCTGACTAGTCATCATGGTGCAATAGGCCCTATAGGAAACCCGTTGAACCCTGGTGTGTGTATGTGTGTGTGTGTGAGACAAGTTGATCATTAATCCACCATACTGTGAATAAAAGGCTCCAGTTAATATCTCTAGCTTTCATTCTGTCCGTTCTTTATGTGAGTGAACAAAATGTCTGTTGCTGACAAACACAGGCTGGATGCATCACGCAGTAGAGCAGTTTGGCGGGCGTGTCACACGGGATTCCTCCCCTCTGGACGGACTCAACCGGGGGCCATGGGCTCCTGTGGGGGCCCGCACCTGGCAGCCACCTGCCAGGTCTGTAGTCATGACGACAAATACGCCAGCTCGCACAGAGCTTGTGGTTAACTGAAGTCCAATGGGTTAAACCTGTAATGAGGCTGCAGTACAAACTCTAATTCATTTTATGATCTTGGTCTAAAAGCGGCAATCTCTCTCTTTCTGTCTCTGTGTGTGTGTGTGTGTGTGTGTGTGTGTGTGTGTGTGTGTGTGTGTGTGTGCGCCGCCTCCGCTCCCCATCAGGTGTTCGCCTGGAATGAACCAACACCAACTTCTGTCCCATCTACCTCCTGGTCCTATGGGTGGGCCAAACCATCCCAATAAATTCTTCAGTAATGGGTACGACATGCTTGTTGAGTAGAAATATGATGAATGAAGCCAATTTTTCTTGTAATTCTTTGATTTTTAAAAAAATGTTTTGGTCTATTTTGTGTGCAGACCCATTCGAGGTGGTGAGAAGCTTGACCTCCCACAGCCAATGTTACCAGGTCTGCAGAGGGAGCAGCAGAGACTGCCCCCCCATCTCCATCCTCCACCTCCACACAGAGCATGGGAGCAACTCGGTCAGCTGTATGACTCCCACCTCCCTCATCCTCCTCAAGGACATCCTGTTTTACCCTTATCCAATGAACACTCACTTCGCCTACATAATGGAGGATATGCAAGCGGTGGGGGACCTCCCCCAAGCCCGCATCACCCCCCCAACAGACCAAACCAACTGCTGAAGGTAAACAACAATGCATTAAATGGATTCCCGTCATGTTTATGTGCCAGACAAAACAAATGACGGTCGTCTTTGTTTTAGTTTGGGGGTCATCAGGAGCAGCATGTTCCCCGGGGTCCGCCATTGCTCGGAGATGAGATGTGGGCTCAGGTGCACCAGGTAGGAGTTCTGTAATTGGATACGACCCCATTACATCATCCATGCAGGCACAGGACGATCTGTATTCTAGTAATTTCTGCAGCAACCAGACAGATGAAACATCAAAGCTATTAAGCTTAAAGCTAATAAGTCATCAAAGGATCTACAGCACTGGTCACACTGGCCTTAATAATCCTTTCATTTGTCTGCTCACAGCAGAGGGGCTACCCAGGGAAAATGCTAGGTCAACTGAAAAGGCCTGGCCCTCCATTGGGGGAGCACTCTGTGATCCAGCACACCCCTCCTTTGCTATCAGTGCACCCATCTTCTCGCCCCGTCGTTGAGGACTGTCCCAGCCCCAGCAAGAGGCAAAAGAGTTCAGATCAGGTAAGAGACAACTCACTAAATAAAAAAAATATGAATGCTGGAGTCTGATGGTTGCAAGAAGTATTATAATGTCCGATTCCCTGTGCAGGGGCCCTTCCCTGGGCAGCAGCGTTTCCCTTCTCAGCCCCATTCGTCTGTCCACCCACTTCCTCCAAAACCAGTCTTCTGGAACCCCCTTCACAAGAACAGCAGTCCCTGGCAGCCCCAAACATCTGACCGCAAAAATCCACTGTCACAGGAATTCCAGGTCCGAGCATGAAGAAAACATTCCTTGAATACACTTAGGATAACTGGAACCAGGGATTAATGTTTTTATTGGCAGCGATCAATAGTAAAACTTTTATTGGTTTGAGTGGTGTCATAAACACGTATTGATTCCATTAGCTGTCTGAACCAGAGACGAAGTATCTCTCGCCACGCTGTAAATATATTTTATATTACTCTAATCACCCTCTGTTGCATTGCTGATTGCTGTTTTTTTTAATGGAACAGGAAACCAACAAACAAGGAATGGGCAGCTACACCCAAAAGTCCCCTCCTGCCCCCTCCACCCCATCAAACTTCTCCCCAATACCAAACTCCTCTACGGGCAGCTACAACCAGGGATGTTCCCCCCAGCTTCAATCTCAGGCTGTGAAGCAGCAGTCGCATCATTCCTCCTACCTTAGCCCCGGCTCCAAACTAGGGTTAGCCCCACCCTGCCCAGCCATAGAGCCCCACGGTCCTCACATTTCTAGAGGCCCTCTAATTGGGGGCCAAGTTGGTAGCCAAGCTACCTCTCAGACTGCATCTACCCCAACTAGGGGAGACAGAGAACAGCACCTGCATGCCAAGTTGTCACCAGCAAACCCTCCTGCAACCAGCAACAACAACAACGGCAGCAGTAGTAGTACTACTAGTATTAGTAGTAGTAGTAGTGTGCCTTACAGCCACTTCCAGCCTCATCCAGGGATGGGGCACCAACGGCCCCCTCCTCCTGCCAGCAGCACCTCAGTACCTCAGCATCAGCGAAGTGGGCCCCACGAGGCCTGGAGATACCAGAGCAAGGCGAGCGGTCACTCCCTAGTAAGTAGCAGTTAGCCATTATGGGAGTTCTTCTGCAGGCATTTGTTGATGTAACACAACAGTTGCATTTAGTCTAATTTGTTACAAAACCCACCAGAGATGGATCCATGATATTAAATACTTTTCTTGTCTACAGTTGTTGGAATTTTCATTAGTGGTTAATTTAATGTTGAGGGAATTTTGAGACTTGCAAGAAACATGAAAGAGTTTAAGTGACTAAAAATTGTTTTTATTTCTCTGCAGGAGTCGGGCACCCACAGGCCTCCAGGATTGCTACCTCAGCAACAGCAGAGCCACAATCAGGTCGTGGATAAACGCGTTCCAGGCCCCTCTCAGCATCAGCATCACGTCAGCCGCGGTCTGCCCCCAACCAGTTCCACGCCAACATCTGTCATCACTGCTAATCTTCCCATAACACAAGCGTCCTGCTCCGTTGGCGGCTACGGCAGCAGCCCAGGAAGAGTAATGGCGGCTGGTCAATCCTCATTAACCACATCGCCCCCTAGTGGTTGCGCAGTGAGTAAAGGCAGCGGTGTCAACAGTTGGCAGAGAGGAAGAGTGCCGGTACCTCAAACCTCCATCAGTGGCGTCGCTAGCCCCGCCCCTCAGCTGGATGCTTTGCTGCAGCCAAGATGTCAGGGGGGCCAAGTGGCAACAGCTAACCAATCTCAAAATCAGGGGCTGCCCAGACTGCAACACTCCAGGTCCCAGGCCACGAAGAAAAAGATGTCATACTACGCTCAGGCTGACGTGGTGCCACCCCCTGAATCTTCATCACAATCTTTGTTCTCAGGGCACCAAAGGGCGGGGGACAGCGTGATCACAAGCAGAGTTTCAAATCCTCCGAGCTCTTCTGCTCCATACTGTCCAGCGCCTCGCTCCAATTTCAACTCTGCCGCTCAGCACCCAAATCAAGCCTTGTCCTCCAGATTGGGTCCCCGGCTGGAATCTGTTTCGAAGCAGCCGTATTCCCAGCCTCAGGTCCGACATCCAACTCCGAGCTCGGCCCCGGCGTCCATCGGGGAGGCTCTGGACAAGCTCGATGCAGAGCTACAGGGTCACATGCAGGCTGAAGAAAGGAAAAGGAGAGACAGAGAAGAGCGAGAGAAGAAAATGAGAGAAGAGGAGCGACTGAAGAGAGAATGGGAGATAAGAAAAAAGAAGGATGAGGAGAAGAAAAAGAGAGAGCTGCAAAAGGAGGAGGAGGAGAGGAAAAAACGAGAACTGGATAGGCAGGAAGAGGATAGGAGAAGGCGAGATTGGGAGAGACAGGCAAAGGAGAGGAGGAGGAAGGAAGAAGAGGAAAAGAGGATGGAAGCGGAGAGGCTGGAGGAGGAGAGGAGAAAGAGAGAGTGGGAGAGGCAGGAAGAGGAGAGAAAAAGGAGAGAACTGGAGAGGAAGGAGCAAGAACGAAAGAGGAGAGAATGGGAGAGGCAAGAGGAAGAAAGGAAGAAGCGGGAGGCAGAGAGACGGGAGAGGAAGAGGAGAGAGCAGGAGAGGCAGGAGGAGGAAAAACGAAGAGAGTTGGCGGGGAAAGAAGAGGAGAGAAAGAGGATGGCGCGAATCAGGGAGGAGGAGGCATGCGGTGCAAAATGCAAGGAGCAGACTGCAATGGAGAATCTGGAGAGGCTGCTCTCTGGCAGCTCTTCACCTCCCCCCCCACCTCCTCGCTTGTCTGCTGTTCCTGCAACCACTTCAGGTCCGTCACCCCCCAGCTCTCAGGCGTCACCCCCCTACCCTTGGCTGAGCCGTGGTGGTACGCACCTTTGTCCACAGGGCCAGACACCCACCACCACCACCACCACCACCACTCCAGCAGAAAGGCTGCGGCCCCCTCCCCTCACACCTCAGACTGAGTACGCCAGAGAGAAACAGAGGCAGAGGGAAATGTGGAGCAACAATGGCGGCGTGAACTTCAGCCCCTCATCAACACACAATACCTCAGGGATGAATCAGTCTGTGTACAACAAGCCCCCCCCTGCAATGCAAGCTGCACCCAACCAATCCAAAGATTCAACGAAGGAGGTAGAGAGCAGCCAAAACTCCCTCCCTACCATGGTGCTCAGGGAGCCCCCAAAACTGTATCAGGCTTTCCCCAGAGAAAACCTTCCGCCGCCGCCTCTGTCGTCCACGACCACCAGAGGAATCCTCAACAAGCCGTTGACGGGCAGCGGTTTGGAAAACGCCAGCAGATGCGTCTCCGACTCTGACAGCGCTCAGTTTGAGGAGGAGCCCGCTGAGATGTCCACACTGCTCCCCGACGGTCTGGCTAACATCATGGCCATGCTGGACGAATCCATCGAAAA
Source organism: Antennarius striatus (assembly GCF_040054535.1). Lineage (NCBI taxonomy): Eukaryota > Metazoa > Chordata > Actinopteri > Lophiiformes > Antennariidae > Antennarius > Antennarius striatus. Next base: position 6,837,526 of record NC_090798.1, on the reverse strand, counting down.
GGAAGAGGAGATGTTAAACTGTGAAAAGTCCGACTCCCCCGGTCTCCGAGAAAACTTTTCCACCGGGATCCAGCCTATCAAGAACTACTTGTCTGCCCCAGATCTCATCCCAGCAACAAAGCATCAGCCCAACCAGGAAGACTTTGGATCCAATCCCCACGCTAGCCCCCCAGTGCTCAGTCGCCAAGGCTCCCTTGCTTCCCCTTGCAGCCGAACATCGTCGCTCAACGAGGACGAAGAGGACGACCTTAAGCCTTCTTTTAACTCTAAACAGTCACTGGACATGAGGATGGGGGTGTGCAACACCAACTATCGCCACAGCGACCTGGCTAAACTTTATGGCCTCCCCGAGCAGACTAGAAGTGAAGCTGATGAGGATGATGAGGACGAAGATTCAGAGACTCCGTCTTGTTCTCCACCACCCCAAAGACCCCACCTCCACCAGACGGGGGTAAACAGTATGTTCAAGTCTCTAGCAACAGTCCTAGAGAGCCAGAAGTATGCTTACCGTGGTGGGCCTTTTGGGAGACCCCCTCCGTCAGCACTGGGCGGTGTGAAATACTCCTCTTCGCTATCACTGGGCCCTGACATCTGCCGCCAGCAGCAAGGTGGCTCTCCCACGTCAGACTCCACAAATCCACCATTCAGCCCAGCTCTGCCTCCTTTAAAGTGCTCGCCGCTGCTCGAGGACAAAAAGCTGAAGTTAGAGGACGCTGATGTTTGGAGAGATGATGAGGAGACAGTGGAAAGGAAGACATCGATGAAAAGTGAGAATATTTCGAGCATAAATCGGGCTAAGGTTATCAAGGAAGAGCAACTACTGACGACCATCTCAGAGTCGTCTCTGGCAGAGTTGGGCAAGAGTTGTGAGATCATGCTTAGTCGGCAGTCACTCTCCAACAAGAGCTCTCGAGACAAACCTGATGGCCATGGAAACGTGCAAGACAGACACAAATCTGAGAAAATAAAGGAACATAAAGAAAGAGACAGAAACAGAGATAAGGAAAAGGAGAGGAAGAGGAAGCACAGCAGCAGCAGGAAGCACGAGGAAAGGAAAGAAAAGAAAAAGCATAGGGATAAGAGAGAGGCAACAGCCTTCTCCTCATCATCACCTTCCACCCATTCCAGCTCCAGCCACAAGCGACACAAGGATGTCAAGAGCCATAAAGAGAAGAAGGATCGCAGAATTCTTGGTGACCTCAACCTGCAGAGCAAACAGAGTCATTACGACGCAGACAAGAAGAAACGTAAGTCGGCATCCGGCTCCAGCTCCACCAGCGAAGGGGATCACCCAGAATCCTCTTCTAAACACAATCAGGACTCTGAATCTGGTCCATCGTTAGGTTCAGACTTCATGAAATTGAAGGCCCTGTCAGATGGGCCGCCAAAGGAGCTGAAGATTCGCCTGATCAAGGTTGAGAGTGGGGACAGGGAGACATTCATTGCCTCTGAAGTGGAGGAGAAGAGGATCCCACTGGAGGAAATCAGCATCAAGAACACTGCAAGTGAAATCCTCCGGTCCTGCAAGTAAGTAGGGCACCGTTGGGAAAGTCTTCTCTTAAATAGACGACACATCTCGTTTTGGCCCGTTTGTTTCTGTACTTACAATTCCATCACTTCTGCTCATCACCATGTTCTCTTTTCTAGGGGGGCCAGAGTCAAAGGGAAGTTCAGAGAGTCTTATTTGCTCCCAGCCTTTTCTGTCAAGCCCATCATGACCTCAGGGGAACCCATTCCCAGGGAGAAACTCAATCCTCCTACACCCAGCATTTATGTAAGGAATCATGGCAACGACTTTTGATATATATGCTTTGTAGTGATTATTGATCAAACACATTAATATATGATCAGAAATACTTTCAGTACGTTACAACATAAAGCCGATTTGACTTTATTCATTTTTCTGTAGACAGTCTTGCATGCGCTGCCCTCTTCTGGTGATTCAGGGTGCATGAAAACAAATGGTCTGCAACAGCTGCTTCTCATGCACTAACGATATTTTGTTGTCTGTAGTTGGAGAGTAAGAGGGACGCCTTCTCCCCGGTGCTGCTCCAGTTCTGCACAGACCCAAAGAATCCTGTTACTGTCATCAGAGGCCTGGCTGGATCACTGCGCCTGAGTAAGTGACACGTTGGGATCATTAGTAACCAACAGTTGTGTTCATTCTTTAGTTGTTTAGACTACATTACAGCAGCAAACAACACACCTAATGCTGCCTCTGTGTGCAGATCTGGGGCTGTTTTCCACCAAGTCTCTGGTGGAGGCCAACGCGGAGCAGGCGGTGGAGGTCAGGACTCAGGTGCAACAGCCTGCCGATGAGAACTGGGACGCCAGCGGGACGGGACAGACGTGGCCCTGTGAGAGCAGCCGCTCCCACACCACCATCGCCAAGTACGCCCAGTACCAGGCCTCCAGCTTCCAGGAGAGTCTGCAGGTAAGTGTGTTCAGCCACTGCTGCCAGGGTTTCATGTCATGAAGTCCGTATTCCGCTGCAGTCCAGCTCATAAACATGTTGTCATCAGGATGAGAAAGGCAGTGATGAGGAGGAGGATGAAGATGAAAAGGAGAAGCCATCCAACAGTACTGATACTCTCAGCAAAGACGCGTCTAAAGAAAATAGCAGGTAAACAGCATTAAAAGAGCAAAAGATTTCATTAAAGTCTCAGGTTTTATGTTTGTAGCAAGACTGAAATCGTTTATTTTCTTTCAGTCTGGAGCAAAAACCAGTGGGGAAGATCATTAAATTTGGTACCAATATAGACCTCTCAGATCCCAAAAGGTGAGTAAATTCAACATGTCACCCTGATATGTTTCTGACATAGAGTCGTGCGTACTGAAACCAGATCATCTCCCTGCATCACTACTAAGTCCTAACCTGTCGTTGGTGCTCAGGTGGAAGGCTCAGCTCCAGGAGCTGCAGAAGCTGCCTGCATTCATGCGCGTCGCGTCCAGCGGAAACATGCTGAGTCATGTCGGACACACCATCCTCGGCATGAACACCGTTCAGCTGTACATGAAGGTTCCAGGGAGCCGGACACCAGGTAAAACACACGAGAACACCCTCTTGTCTGGACCTTAAATGTACGACACAAATCACTGAGGAACAAATCAGTTCTTAAACATAGTATATTGTGTTCTTATTAAACAGGTCACCAGGAGAATAATAACTTCTGCTCTGTTAACATCAACATTGGCCCCGGAGACTGTGAATGGTTCTCCGTCCACGAGAACTACTGGCATGCCATTAGCGACTTTTGTGAAAAGTGAGTAGCTGTGATTAAGATGGTCAATCCTGCACCCCTCTCTCTCTACCAGCTCTAACTTTTTTAAATTTTCTTCAAAGGCATGGAGTGGACTACTTGACGGGGTCCTGGTGGCCAGTGTTGGAGGACCTCTACAATGCCAACATACCCGTGTACCGATTCATCCAGCGGCCTGGGGACCTGGTGTGGATCAACGCCGGGACCGTCCACTGGGTTCAGGCTGTCGGCTGGTGCAACAACATCGCCTGGAACGTCGGACCCCTCAGTGGTACGGAGATCTCCATCTAGTACCCCCAAAAACACATCATTTGAACCAGAGTGTTTGGATATCAAGTAGTATTGTTCCATGTGTACCTGCAGCTTACCAGTACCAGCTGGCCCTGGAGAGGTTTGAGTGGAACGAAGTCAAGAAGGTCAAATCTATCGTCCCGATGATTCACGTGTCCTGGAACGTGGCCCGCACAGTCAAGATCACCGATCCAGACACCTACAAGATGATTAAGTGAGCGAACAAGTTGAACCCCTTTTCTAGTTTAGCCGTAATGAGGAGAAACACCTTCCATAGACGATGCAAAAGTCATAGCCTTCCTGAATGGAGAACATATAGCAGAGCTTTTCTGTTATTTTTAAACTCAGAACAATCGTTGACATGTAAACATCCGTCCCCTTCGCGTCCTGACAGACACTGCCTGCTGCAGTCCATAAAGCACATCCAGATCCTGCGGGACCAACTGGTGGCTGAAGGCAAGAAGATTTCCTATCAGAGCCGGGTCAAGGACGAGCCTGCCTACTACTGCAACGAATGTGACGTGAGTAAACACATCCCAGATTCTGGAGAGTAGAAGCCATAAACGTAGAAGCAGTGGGTAAGATGATCAAAAAGAAAAGGTTTTGTTAAAGACAGCGGTACGACTCGTGAGGAAAATGATCCCCAACCGTTGACTGATTTGGTTGCTTTCGTCGCAGGTGGAGGTGTTCAATTTGTTGTTTGTGACGAGCGAATCGAGCAGCAGGAAGACGTACGTGGTTCACTGTGAGGACTGTGCCCGTCAGCGTAGCCCCAACCTGACCAACGTGGTGGTGCTGGAGCAGTACCGCACAGAGGAGCTCATGAACGCATACGACTCCTTCAGCCTGGCAAGTCCACACCGTTCCCACTTAATTGTCCTGAAACAAAGTCACGAGTCGCTGAAATCGTCTTTCTTTTCCTGTAACAACCAGTAATCGATGGTGTGTCTTCTCCCCCAGGCGTCCTCCCGGTGACAGAGCTCCCCTCCTGCATCCTGTCAGCCATAACCAAAACTCCTGCCAGCCAGGACTTAGACACAGTTCACTTTGGTTTTCCACCTACTCTTTCATTATTTAAGATCTTCTTTTTTTTTTGCTACTACTGCTAATACTTGCCGAACAGCCAGTTTGATACGTTTACTCATAAGTACTGTTTACAAAAAGAAATACCAAGCCGCCAATAAACATACCAGTTTACTCTCAGATGGTGCTTTCAAATACAAACCCTGGCAACACTGAAGTTGACAACCAGGGGGGCAGTCGGTGCTGCCGTTGAACAAACTGTGGAGGGTTAGTAGATGCTTTCGGTGGTGCGTTCCCGTCAGTACCAGAGAGAACGTTTGTCTGTTATCTTGAATACTGAATTTGTACACGATGTTTGCAATTTTTGTGGGGTGCTGTCTTTTTTAAAAATAATTTATTTAGTTGTTGTTTTTTTTTCTAAACTAGATCAGCCTAGATATATACCACATTGGCCTTGTATTTAGAAAAGAGAGAAAATGACAAATACTAATAATAGAGTTATGAACATTTTTCTAAAGCATTAAGAATTTTAAAATACAAATTTTTTGGAATGCTTCAAAACATACGGGTTTTAATGACTGTTTGTTTTAGGGGGGATTTAATTTTGTCATTCAGCTTCTTGTATGTGTTATAAATCTTTGTATGAATTACACTTTGATTTTCTTTTGATTTTCAAATGAAAAAAAAATTGTCATCAGGTCTTTTTGTTCGATTTAGTTTCAGCTCATTTAAAAAAAAAAAAGTGGAAAAAAAAAATCAGTCGCCTGGTGTTTGCATGTTGTACCTCTGATCTGTTTTGTTCCAATATGCAGACTTTTTTTTTTTGACATTGTACATTTAATTTAAAATGTTTCCTATTTATTGGATAGCAATGTTGTCCCTTTTTCATAGGGCTGTACAAGTTTTCATTTTCTTTTGATGTTTATTTGTTAGAGTGAACGATTGCTCTTTTAAGAATTGAAATGTGGAGGTTGTGTGTTCAGAGGAGTTGGAGGCTGCTGTTTTGTTTTGTTTTTTCTGTTCTGTTTTTTGGTGCTCGCCTCTCACAACTCCTGCCTTTTTCTCCTGATATATATTAAATGATATCTTTATCTTGAATATAACGCCACCTTTCCTGTAGACAATAGGCACACTTCTCACGTAGACAAGATGACTAATGGAATGCTGTGTTTGTATGCTCGTTGAGGGGGGAAAAAAGACTTTTTTCCAAATCTTTTTTGAGAAATGGTAAGTTTTTTTTATTATGTAGGGGGCTTTAGATGAGATTTTAATGATTTTATGATATCTGTTGAATATGATAACGGGATAGATGGTGCTAAATGTTCTCTTTGAACACTTTTGTTTGTCTTCTTAAAATGAGAATTCTATTTTTCCTGTTGCAATATTACCCCCTTCCTTCTCTTTGTGGTCATTTATTATTTATAACTGCACTGTTTAGAGAATTCACACAGACATACTTTCAGACACACACACCCAACTGAGCCAGACATGTCTTAAACACTTGTGAATTTGTGTGACATTACTATGACTATTAATAATAAACGCTTTTTGATAAATCCAAAAGTGCACAGGATGTGTTTTTTTTATTCTCCTTTTTTTTCTCCAACATACTAGAATCAATCAGCCCAGAGAAAGGAAGAGAGAAAGATATTGAAACGTTGTTCCAGTACTGCTGGAAGTATTCTGTATGCAGAACAGCTGCAGAAAGGACTGACGAAACTTACAAGCTTGATTTTTAATTGTTTTACAGTGTAATGTTAATACAAAGCAGTGTATTGACGTTACACTGATAAGAATCAAGTCCCCTGCTTGACCTCCTTGTTGTTAGAACTGCATCACAAAAAAAAATATTTGATTAAAAAAAAGTTTCCATCTAAATATTGGCGTCCAGGATAAACTGAGGAAGTACTTTGTAATAGCAGCAAACCTTCAGATAGCGCAGCAGGAAATGGCAGGAGCTGCAAAAGAATTGGCCACATGGAAAGTCGGGGGAGTCCAACACCGCTGTCAACCTCCAGCCAGATCTGCCAGTGGTATTGAGTATTTGAAATATTTAATACTTTAAGTGCTAAATTATCTGTAGTAGTATTATATTGTCAAGAATAAACCAGCAGGTAGATCAGAGGAACTGGGTCTGGAACCAACAACCTTCCAATGAGCGGACAATATTCTTACAACCTAAAACAGAATCATGATATTCCAGGAAAGAGTTAATGTCATTCCCCACATCATAAAGTTTGTTAGTATCCCTAAATTCAAGCTGTGAAGTAGTTGTTGTTTTTAACTTGGTTACGAATTTATACAAACACACATAAAACATTTGTAAGTTTTTCTTAAAATGCTATATGTAAATGTGTAACATCAATACTACATTTAACCCGTGAAACTCGAAACCCAAAAGCCAACAACTTGTTTCTGTATTTTGAAGAAACAAAAGCTCGTTTTTCTGCATAGAAACAAAATAAATCTTTTTCTTTATCTCTGTTGGAGCCACAAACTGACGTTACCGAGCAGGTCTGGTGGGTCCCCTGGTCCTTGGGTCACATTAGGGGCCACAAGGTCAGCAGAGGGACCGACCATTACAGGAAATCCTGCTTCAAATCATACAGGGAAAAAAAACAACCTTTGTCCCTCCCACCCCTTATGTGGGGATTGATGTGTTTCCTCCTCAAGAAAGAATACTTCAACAGTCCAATCACCAATACATGAATCGGTCATGATTGTGAGTTGATGTTGATCCTGGGAAAAATCTGATCCAAGATAATGATTAAATTCCCCAAAGGAGATCCCACGGGATGGGATTTGATGCAAAGATGCCAACAAATTTGTAATCCTTAACCGTCACGCTGCATCTTTTATCACTTAACTGATTACTGCCTTCCTGAATATCTTTATTTCTCTTACTTTTATCTTCCTTTTCAATCCTGTATTTGAGAGTATCACATCTCCCATCAAAATGACATCTCCTGACTGAATGAACATCTTTCGTCATGCATTGTAAACAGGTTTGACCCCTGCTATGAGGAACCAACACACTCATTCATTACCTGCAAACCTGTCACCCAAGATCAGAATCGTCCTTCAGAGTTTTTGACGCTTGACAACAGGATGTTTTTAATGTAGATATACCAACTGTTCTGATACAATGACCTTCAAAAGGAGGAAACATTTGTACTTCCTGCATTCAACAAGTCATTAGTTGGTAACCTTTTCAGCTCTACAGGCAGTGATTTACAACTCATTTCGCTGCAGATATTAAGAATTATCTTCCTCAAAAACAAAAAAAGTCACCTTAGGATCCGGATCAGTCCAGACCAGGGGCATAATTCCTGGATTACTGTGATGGGAATGTTGCACACATACACAATTCACAGTAACAGGACAGACTCGCAGTCACCGGTGCTCACTACACAAAGTGAGGCTGGGTCTCCTTCAGTTTGCAGCGTGCAACAGAAAGAGGGAGCTGTTCTTCCGAATCCAACCAATGAAGTTGAAAAGTTTCTTAATGGTGAAATCAAGAGTCATTTGTGAGAAAGAGAAGAAACATCGCTCCCACAAACGCCAGTTTCTTGTTATTCTGAGAGGATCCATGGACTATGACCATCAAATACAGCAAGAACCAACAACACAGGCAGGAAAGACCCTGATTCAGCTCATGCTACATGTACCTTATACGACATTCACACCATTTAATAATGATGTGAATAAAAAGCAAACACGATGTAAAGGTGTGTGCAGGTTCTGTTTCATTCCTCTCTTCTCATTTTGTCACAGTGATGGAATCCTCTGAGCTGATCGACGCTCCCTTCCCCCCTCGTTTTCAGCTCTCCTGAACCTCAACTGATCAGACAGGACGTCTCACTCTGACCCCCCCCCACTCCCGACAAACAACACCCAGCCCCCACTGGAACACAGATAGGGTAAAGGGTGGTGGTGGTGGTGGTGGTGGGGGGGTAGAACATGTCCTGGATATGAGAGACGGAATGCATGTGCTAAGAGGAGATGTTGGAGAGAGGCAGGGGCGATAAGGCCAGTAAGTGGGGAGAGAGAGAGAGAGAGGTGGGGGGGTGTGGAAGGAGAGGGGAGAGAAAGAAAGACACACTGTGGACTCAAGCTGGGGGTGGAGGGGTGAGAGAAGGAGGAGAACACACAGACAGAAGCCTGACACACTTTAGACAAAGACCACAGCAGTTGTGAGCAGACCTGTGTTCAGCCATTCAGGACCGAGCATCTCCACGTTGTTTCTGCATCACAGCAGCGCTAGAATTTAATTCTGCATGTGGAAAAGAAAAGATTCCGTAGAACAAAATCAGGTTCAGTGACAACTGTGGAAAAGTGGAGAGAAGCAGCAACAGGAGACCAGCTCTATGGGAAGTCAACATACCACCACATAGATAAAGCTTTAGGAAAGAAGCTGCAAAAGTTCCCCAAAAAGTTGTTTCATTGGACGAAAAAAAGGAGGGTCAGCAACGCTGTTTCAGCATTTCAGGGTGAAAAAGAAAAATCAAAGGAGTTTTAAAAGTAAACAGAGAACGTGTGTGGAGGACTGGAGGACTCAAGTTCTTCAGAAGAAGTGAGAAAAGCAGCAATCTGGAGGAAAAACAGCAAGAGGTCCACTTCATCCCACAGCAAGATGTGAGTAAAACATCACTCGGATCTGTTTAAACCAACAAGAAACATTTAAAGCGTTTGTCTCTTAAGAAAAATCGGATGGTTCTGATTTGTCTCTCGATTACATATTTGAGAAAGATTAAAAAATGAGAAGAGTTCATAAAGTTTGTGGAAAAAATATTAACAGCTTAGAACACCTTGTCTGAGACAAATTCCACTCCCAGAAATAGGTTAAATTCAAACAAACATCAAAAAATGCAAATAGATAAATAAAAAAAAATAAATCCCTTCTATTCTTGGTTACCGCATGCAGAAAGTTTTATCTGAAATTTTGAAAAGTATTTGAGATCTGCTCCAGACACAAAACCAATCACCAGAATGAGCTGAATGCTGACTTGTAACCATGGAAACAAGGGATAAAAAAAAACACATTTTATGAATCAATTGCTTATTCCAGCCCAGACTAACTTATTATTACTTGGTATTTGTTGAACATAAAGCATCAAGAATGAATGATTACAGCCGCTCTGCTCCAGACAATAGAATAATACATGCATGCAGAGCGATAGAATAACTGAAAGAACGATGTCTGCCACACTATAAAAAGTTAAGCATCATGATGTTAAGCGACGGCTACAATGCACAACATTCCCTCAGTTCTTAATCTGGACCATCGACATACAATGTTGTGTCAAGAAATGCCATTCGTCGTTACGTAAAGCGAATTGTGGAGCCAAAACGTATTTTCGGTGCGGGTCACAATGAGTCACCGCAAACGCTTTCCTGTCTGTCCTTCCTGAGTGACCTCCGACCTTTAAACAACACTTGAGACAACAATGGGAGAAAAACTTGCAAAATAAACATAAAAAACTGACAGCAGCCGTGACAACATGGTAGATGAAGTCTGCAACTTTTTTTATTTTTTATTTTGCCATTTCAGAACTTATCCAATCTTTAGTTGCTGTTTTTTGTTTGTTTTTACACACATACTGATGTGAAGTGGAAGTGGATTGTAATTATAATTTTGAAAAGAAATATATAAATTAAAAATAAAAAAAGAGATATCTTATTTTTGGTTTTTGATATGTTGTCTTTGCATTTTTTTTTCCAATTCATGAACTATCTTCTTTAAATGTTTGGTAACTCATCACATTCTGTTTTATTTTTTGGAACCACGTGTATATTTTATATCCAACACCAGTACAGGCTCATCCCTCTGATGGCCCCTAACCTCAGTCATCACGTCCCTCTCATCCGTATTCCAGTATGGCATCGATGATACAACATCTCCAGCCAGCAGTGAGAAAAACATCATGATAAACGTAGACCTCTTGTGTCACCACTGACAAGAAAAACACTGACAGGCTGACCTTGTCGTCCTTCCTGGGATTTGTCCATGTCTGCAGTTATTTTGCAGGAAAGCTGGAGTGTTTTTCACAGATGTCCCCTCTCTGATTCAGGGACCCCTCTCCCCCTGACCTCTTACTAGTGAGGATATCCGGTGCCAGACGCTGCTGTGTACCACATAAAATCCTGTCGTAGCACAAAGCGAATGCAAAGGAAACAAACTTATCTCAAAGAACATCTTATATAGAAGGACCCGCGTCCAAATTAGAAAAGAAGCATTGCATTGATTTTAACACAGAAATGTTTGAATCACAAAACCAGATTAAAGTGGATCAATACTACGATCAATACTGGATTATTTCGGGACAAATAAAAATTAAATTACAATGCATAGGTCATTTTATTTATTCTTTATTCTTTTACTGCTGATCCATGCAATAGTCTGACACATCTGAAATTATTTTTGTATCCGAACCTCCGCCTTTTACTCGTCTGATCTCATCTGACAGTATGACAGTATCTCATCTGATTCCAGCATGAATGTGTTCATTTCTGCACCAACAGTTCACTGTGAGCATGACCGGTACGCTGGAGAAGGGCTCCCACCACCAGGCCTTAGACCTATCCGAGGAGCTGCCCCCTCATCACCAAATCAACCACATGCAGCTCCTCCATCACTCCAACTCTCTGGCATCCACCGCTGCCATGGGTGGAGGCGCAGAAACAGCACCACGTGTGGTCGTACCTCCTCCTTACTCTGCAGCCGGGGGCGCTGGAGGTGGAGGCGGTGGCGGCGGTGAAGGTCCTTTGGAGCTGCGGGGCTCCCTGGACTGCTGGGCCTGCTCGGTGCTGGTAACAGCTCAGAACCTGATTATTGCCACCATCAACGCCTGCCTGGCCGGACTGGTGTTTGGGATCGTCTTAACACCGGCCATCGTCATGGTGGTGTTTGGATTTCTCTGCCACTCCTCAGTAAGAACAGGGTAAGGGGGGGTGGGGTGGGAAACAAAACTGGGTGCACTTTGTTTTTTCATACAACTAAAACTGCTAATCTCTTAACTTTGATCTCCAGGTTTGAAGTGGTTTGGCCCTGGGGTGTTAGGGTGGGGTTTGGCTCCATCAGTGATGAAAGATTTCATGACTCAGATATGAGGTTCTCTAAGATGTTAAGGAAACGTGTGAAGTGGAGCGGGCCGGGGGTCAGGAAGTCTAGGGAACCAGATGTCAAAGAAGCGAAGTTAAAATACAGATTCAAGCTACATGGGGATGTCAAGACACGGCTTTGAACCATTAGTCAGCACACATGACCCTGTGCCACCCCAAAAACTCAAGAGATCTTTGGGCCTACGATGGCGTTGGCCTCCTAAATGACCACAGAGACCAGGATTCTCTGCTCCCCCCATTCCCTCACAGTAAAACCTCATGTGACAGCAGATTAGAGAGGGATTAACCCGGACCTGGCAGGATAGAAAGCTGGGAGAAATTTAAAGAAGAAAATTTTCTAAAATTTCACAGGCAAAGACGTGACAGAATTGTGCTCTCAGCGGTCGTCTAAAAAATTATATACCATAATATTAAGATCAGAAAAAGACTGTTAAAAACAAACATGCTTGTTCTTAGTCTTATCTGGGACGACTCCAACCCCTCCCCCCCCCTGAGCTTCACTTTTCCAAACCATGTCTCTCATTCTCTCCTTCTTAAACGGTATGTGTGTCACTCCACATCTTATCAATGTAATCACAATATTCCTCTTTTATTCTGCTTTTCTACCAACTGGAAATGACAACTTTCATTTGTTCAGGTAAGACTCTACAAAGTCTTGATGAACATTTTCAGGGCCTCTCTGAGAATAAAGACGCCTGTTCTGCACCCCTTCTGCTCCCTCATTCCTGAAAACCTTTTAACTTTCCTGCTGCACTCCTACATCAGCGATAAGGATGATTCAGGCCTGCTGTCTTCCACTTTTCTCCCACACTCACCCCGCCTCCATCTCTCCCTTCTCCACCAGTGTTCTCACCCAACATCTTTCTATCGGATACTAATGCCAGTTTATCGTATTATCTACCATGTCTTCAAAAGATGAACTGTTCCCATTAATGTGACTGTTGCTGTTTCCAAATTCAATTCATGCATGTGTGAAATGACAACTGAGGTCTGTCTTCTCTTTATGTACACATAAATCTGACAGCTTAACATCTATTATACTTACATTGTTATTACAACCCGCTGCAAAGCGGTGATGTATTGTAATGGTCAGTGTTTTGGTCCACCAAATATCTTCGTAACCGTTGCAGATAGAACGATGAAACAAAAAGCACATTTACTCTGGCAGCAAAGGGGATGAAAATAAGATGATGACCTTGACCTTGAGAAAAGTAGATCAAGGTCAGATTTGAACTTTTGTACACTCAAGAACTGGATATGGTGCAAAGACGAGGGAGAAGGCCAGTGTGAGTAAGACCGTAGATCAAAGTTACTGCGTTGATATATCATTTTGTTTTTTCTTTAAAAGAAGTTTTCTGAAGACACTCGGACAAATTACGGTTTTAAAATATGTTGGCAGTTGTTTAAGGACAAACTAACCTGTACTCCATCCTTCCTGCTGTCTTTCTCCAGGTCCGTCCTCATGGGACGATGCCCTACTGCTCAGATCTGCTGACCGATGGAGGGTGCGTGGCTCTGCTGGTTGTGGGCTTCCTTTTGGTCACCCCTCTGCTGGTCCTGGCCCTGGCTGCTTACTGTCGCCTGGCCCGACACCTGCAGCTGGGCTTGTGCTTCATCCCTTACAGCCGGGCCGTGTACAAAAACCTGCCGGCCTCCCGACACCGTGGCCTGGGCACGAGCTGCTGTGGCGGCACTGACGGAGCAGATGGGAGTGGGAAGGGAAAAGTCTGGGTGTGAGATGAACGTCCGAGTCAAGGGTTGTGGAGTGTCTGTATGTTGAAAACAGCTAAGTGTATTCCAGGAAAGGGAGGGTCAACTACAACAACATCTGACCAAAAGATTTGAAGATCCTCATTACTTACTTGATTTTATTGTTAAAGAAATTGTCAGTCGTCCACTAAGAATTTTGCTGGGTGTCACTATTCAACTGGACACACGGGTTCTTCTCGTCTTGTAATTTCCAGTTAAAATATTATCTGTAAAGCATCTAGCCTTACCCAAATACTCTTAACTTTCCCAAATGAACCAAGATAAGTCAAAAAACTTTCAAGACCACATCTCAAAAAAGGTTGTATTCACATTTAACAATTGTATGTCCCTATGAGCAACGTATTTTTCTGCTGTATACACCTGTTTTCCTTTCTTTACTTTAATTCTTTGTTTTTTGTTGGTTTTTTTTGGTTTTTTTACAAATAAAATTCTTCAGCTGGAATCATGTTTGTCGTGTATGAGCATACGGTGGGTTCAGTTGCATCTGTGAGTAGTAAAGAAACAGTATCATTTATGACTGTCAGTGTAAACCGACTGGAACCATTCTGGATCCGATCTGGACCCAGCACCAACAGAAATCAGTATCAACGTACACACAGTAAAAGAAACACATCTATGAAATTTACAAATCTGACCTGAGGGAATAGAGCAGTGGCAGTTAGAGCAGACATGTAAGTAAAGTCAACCAAGCTCCTTCAAGCAGTGAACCAGTGAGAAAATTAATAATTAGTTACACAATTATGAGTCAATACCAGTTTCAGTGATAAGAAAGAAACATCAGACATAAAATGAGTTAGTGATGCTTACCTGTTCAGCATCATAAAAACTGGGAGGTACTATTTGACTTTAAAATAATCACAGACCACAGAAAGTACATTGTAAAAGGGTTATAACATCATTTGTAAAATAATCTGTTTTAGGTGTGTTTAAATTACACTATTATACTAGATGTAGAGTTCAGCCAAGGCGGTTTCGTTAAATTTTCGTACTTTCTATACATTTTTTTAAGGAATGCAGTGATTGGATGGCAGTTTACATCGTCTATAGTTGCTAGCCAATGAGAGTGTAGCTTTTGTGACTTGGCTAATTCAATATAACATCCAAATACTAAACTAATCACAACACAAATATAAAACTTGTTTATTATACATTTCTTTCAACAGCCTCCGATTTTCTTTTATTACGATTAAAAATGTTTGTCATTATTACCTATGAGAACATTATAAAGAACCTTCATGGTGAAGATGGGCATTATTAAGAAAATGAGTAAAAAAACAAAGAACAGTAAAACACAAATACATTCATGCATGTATGTGAAGATAATTTGGTAACCCCTGACACAACTCTGAGCGGCACATGCATATGCATACGGATGATGGGTAAATTAAAAGAATACCGAAAGTACATTTACAAGCATCACATTTAGTGGCTGTAGTTGTGTCCATGATTTCTGTGCTGTGAAAAGTTTGCAGAGAAAAATGTTGTTTACATGTTGTATTTTCCCCAAACCTTGTTGTTGTGGTTGAGTGATGATCCTCCGTAACAGAGAGCAGTTGATGGTTGTAGATTCCCTGATGGAGGGCTGCCCAGACGAGGATGACTCTTCCACTCCCTGATATTCAGTGTAAACAGTTGAGATGAAGGGGTTTTTGGCTCACAGGAGGAATGCTCCAGTCGCTCGTGTGTGTGTGTGTGTAGGCAGATTTGAAAAAGCTATAGCAGGCATTCCACATACATTATGTACCACATTAATTTCACGGTTAAAAACAACAAAACAGACCAGCTGTGTTGGATTCTCATTTGCTGGCAAACACAAAAGGAAATCCTTTGGATTTTTCAGGTCATGAACTGATGTCAGATTCCTCCAGAGAGACAAATGGCGATATAAGACGATTTGTGCCTCAGATGGTTTTCTGCTTGGTGGATTTGATTAAGATGAAGGAATGGGTTTGTAGACGTGTTCCCATCATACACAATTATTCTACTTTACACTGACAGCCCTGAAAAAATACACTGAATAACGATTGGACATAAAATTTAAAAATAATCAGGGAACTTTATACAACTATAGAGAATTAATCCACAAGGATGAAGGATGAAGGTCAACTAATTTCACAGCTTGAATATAAATGCATGATTTCAGAGGGAAGAATAAAGTTATTATGATTATCATGTTATTATTTTATATTACTTTGTCTAAGTGCTTATTTGTTTGCATATTCCAATTTTATTGAAAAAAATAAAATAAAATGTCACTTCTACAGGAAAAGCAGCCAATAGAAAGGTATCATTAAAAAGTTCTGAATTATTAAAATTGTAATTATTTTTTATAATAATGGATATTACGATAGAAATATTATAGTGAATGGCTTCTTTAAAGGACTTAAATCACAGCGCCATCCTGTGTATCGAATTGCATAGTGCAGGAAAATGGCACACATTTCTTTCAGTATCATGACATGTTTGACAGATTGATTTATTGGTGAGGTGATTGTTGATATCAATGACATCATAACTATTTTACCTACTGGCTGAAGAAGCCATATTTCTAGTGGGATAACCAGGGACAATTACTTAAGAAGCAAAACACAACCTGTAACAGGCAGGCACCTCTACCTCCCCATCATTTGCGTGCGCCCCAGTGAACAAATGCTCAAGGGGACGGTGCCTTGCTCAAGAGCACATCAGCAGTGCTCAGGAGGTGAACTTGCACCTCAGGA
Organism: Antennarius striatus; assembly: GCF_040054535.1. Lineage (NCBI taxonomy): Eukaryota > Metazoa > Chordata > Actinopteri > Lophiiformes > Antennariidae > Antennarius > Antennarius striatus. Next base: position 6,821,340 of record NC_090798.1, on the reverse strand, counting down.
GGTGAACCTGCACGGAAGAGGACTTCCTGTCTCCATCAAGTGGAGCTATTACCGATCACATGTCTGCAAATGAGAAGTGTGGGGGCTGAACAATTATTATTACAATTCTAATTATAATTATCAATTATAATTATAATTGATAAGGGCACACTTTACAGAACCTTATGGAATAATTAAACCTGTGACAATATAATAAGTATGAGGATTTACAGTGTGTGTTTTTAGCGTATGGGCACAAGATGGTATCCTAGCAACAAAAAGATCAAAGCCACAAAAGCAGTTGTGTCATAAAAAGGCAGAGTTTTTCCTTTAGTTCTTAAGTTAAAAAAAAAGATATGGAGTTTCTCCTTTAGTCCTTTAATCATAAAGAGATGGAGTTTTTTCTTTAAGCCTTTGATCTATATGGTATGAAAACTCACCGAGGTTAGACAAATTGACAAAGAGATTGCAAAATAGGCAGAAGACAATTGAGTCCTTCAAGATATGATGAGCAGCACTCCAATGATGGACACAGTACACATTGACATTGATGAGAAGGAGCTGTTGCTCTTCCTCAATATGCCACAGAGAGAGAACATGGAGATTGTTGAGAAATGCCTCAGACAAAAGTTGCATGACAACTCTGTGAGTCTCACTCAAGGCACAGTTGAGGGACGGGTCAGCCTCCAGCTTGGGGAGAACCTGCTGCTGGTTTTCCTAGAGAAGCTTCAGTCCAAGAAAAACGGCAACTCATGGGGCACAGAGAGGGAGCTCCTGCAGAAAGAGGTCGAGCAGCTCAGTGCGGAGCTGGCTGAGGCCAAACAAAAGCACACTTCGGACAAAGTCCAGTGTCTGGAGGCAAAGGTGACAGACCACCATAATGCGAGGAAGATGCCTCGGTCTTCTGAATACGATGGCCTTCAAAAACAACTGATGGAGCTGCGTGCAGAGAAGGAGCAACTGGAAAGTGCACAGGACCACATCAGGGCAGCACTCAAGAATCTGAGGATGACCAAGATGAAGAAAGAGCAAGAGCATCTGAGGCAAGATCAGGCTCACAAGGCAGCTGTGGAGAGTATGCAAGCTGACCATCAAGCCCGGCTTCAAGCAACCATTTCAAAGATTTTTCACTTGCAGGCTGATCTGATGGCATCTCATCAGCTGTGCCTCCAGCTCCAGCAGACCAACAACTGCCTGGCACAGGACATAGAGACGTCCAAGGTTCAATACGTGAAGCAGATTGTGACGCAGATTCTGACTCTGAAGGAGCTGGAGAATCGCCTGGAGGACCAGGAGAAGGAGTCGTTTCCAGAGGAGACAGACATTCAGCTGGAGAAAAAGCAGGAGTCACAGGAGGAAGAGGAGGCCTCCACACCCCAGCTGAACCACAAGATCTCCTTAGCTTCAAAAGAGGCTCAGCTTCAGGAGGAGAACGAGGAGGGGAAGTCTCTGAAGGAGGAACAGCCGAAGCAGCAACCACTGCAAGATGAAGAGGAGTTGGAGGACGAAGACCAGACCAGCTCCCTGGAAGATCTTCAGAGCCTTGACCCAGAAAACAAGAAAAAGAAGCGACTAAGGAGATGGTCAGCCAGATGGAAAGAGTCAATCTTCAAGCAGCACCCTCTAAAATAACTTGTTTGACGCTGGACTGTTTGAGAAGTCATGAACTCGCACGTCTGAACACTTCACCAACCCTCCACTCACCTCCACCAGAAAACGCGTTCATTTATCTGAATTTTATTTTGGGATTCGAAATATTTACAAACCTATAAATAATCAGTTGAAAGGACAATTCCACAATGCGCTGGCAATGTGTCTGGAGCGTTTCTCTGCCTGATGCCCGTTGGAATAGGCTCCAGCAACCCCCGTGACCCACGAAAGCGGCAGAAACGGTACAGGAATTCATTTGTTTATGTTCACAACTGGCCTATGACAGATGAATGGTCAATCGATCAATCAGTTAATCAACTTTTATTTATGGAGAAACCCAACAGAACCCTCCAGAGCAATCGACAGTGGTGGGGAGAAATTTCATCACTGAGGAATACACCTAAAGTAATTAATGTTATTCCCGTTAACGGGAAAGACAAAAACACCCTCAGCGGTCTGGGCCGATAGCATAAAGGAATCTATGTTGTTCCTAATTATAGGCTTTGCCAAGGATTTGAGTCTACTCTTAAATAAGCTAAGGGTGTCGGCCCCCGAACTGAGGCCTGGAGATCGTTCCAGAGTAAAGGAGACAGATAGCTGAAACTTCTAGTTCCTGTTCTACTCATACAGACCTGATGGGTTACCAAAAGTCCTGCATCCTCAGAGGAAAGAGCCCCGGGAGGGTGATACAATTCAATGTAAGACAGAGCCTCACAGTGAAGAGCTTTATATGTTATCATGAGAAACATAAATTTTATTCTACATTTCAGTCGACACGAGAAAGAATTTACATTGGCAATTTGGGCCTGTGTGAAACATGTGTAACAGTGTTTTAAATTTTTATATATTTTTTGTATAAAGTCGGGTTTCCGTTGTTTCTTGTAACACGTATGAGTTTTGCGGTGTAAAGACACCTACTATCACATTTGCTGTTTTAAAACATTTAATATATGAATTGGCATCGTGATTTAAGTGTCAACTGATGGGTGCTAATTAGCATTCAGTAGGTGTTACAGGGATGCCAGTTATCTCTCCCCCGGCCCTTGTGTGATGTGCTCCATCTTATTTGTTACAAGTATGTTTTCTTGAGTTTATAAAAAAAAAAAAAGAACTGATAAGTGTTTTACTTGGCAAGCCCTGTATTTATTTATTTGTTGTCTTTTAAATTGTCCTGCTGCTGCTGAGTTGCATTGAATAATGTAATGTCATTTATGCATTTATCTTGACATTAAGGAACATATTTTTGTTTTTGAAGGACACTAACTTTTTTGCTGTTTGCCTATTGTAATGGTTTCCAATTGAAGTTACTGACAGAGCCATAAGAAAACATTGCTTCATGTATTTAATCATTAAATTAAGTAAATAAAGCTCTTGGTTCAATAGGCTATATTCATTTCAATATGTTTTAAGAAATATTGAACCAGTCCGGCCCTCCGCTTGTAGCATATTTGTTTTTTTGGTCCCCATGTATTGGACATTGACAGCCCTGTGTTAAATGAAGCCCTTAGTATTTAAAACATCATCAGTCACGTGGTTTTCCCACGCTCCGAACCACTGCTCCGAAGCATCCCCGCCATCTGCCGGGGATTAATGTGAACTGCAGCCACGTTGCACTGCTCCACAGACTGACATGAGTAAACACACACAAAATATTAAAGGGACAGTAAAGTTAATTTTAAGTGACATATATTTTATTCATCATTATGAAAAATAGAAGAAAAAAATAAATTTTATATGTGCATCATCCCTTCCGCATTCAGCGGTCACGTGGGCGTCGTACGTCACTGGTGATTCGGACAGATATCCAACTAGTTATAAAGTCCCCATACTGTGTGTATGGAAAAGTTAATACAGAATATTAAAACGTACCAACCTGCTGAATCATAGGCGTCCACTAAATTTGACATCGCATTTGAAAAAAAACAACAACATTAAGCTACATGAATTCACAAGTGTAATCAAAAAATATACCCCCGCTGTACTAGAAACACTTTCAAACTGTCCAACAAAGACAAACTATAAAGATCCATAGTTAAAATATTACAGAAATCAGTTTGGAGACTCTATAGCAACTGACAGTCCCCCAAGATAAAGACATAAAGCTGAGAGCAGGAGGAATCCCATCCCCACACTGCTGGCCCACGGTTCTGCTTTCTAATCGTTGGCCGTGCGTTGAGCCAGGTATTACCTGTTAAGCCTCTCTGATGGAAGGAGGTCAAGAGAGACAAAACCAGAAGGCAGGATGTCGTGCAGCCGTTCACCACACGAGAGGAAGACTGCTGGAGAAGGACTGAGCTCGTCAACTTCTCATTCATTCTCAACATTTGGAGGAAAACACTGAGGTAAGCACAATGAAATGAAGTCAGTGATTTCAGCTCTGTGTGTGGAGAAGTGGTAATGATACAAATCCTAATATTTATGTTTAAGTCTGTTATCAGGCTTGGTTTTTCCTTTACTACCATTGTTTACATTCAGGAAAATATTCTACGTATGTATTTCATCAAAATGGAGAAAAATATGTTGCCAAGAAGGAGAGTTTTTGTGTTAATATTCTGATGGCAGGTCTCTCTTTATCTACAGCATGGAGAATATTCCCCCCGCCGTCCCTACAGACTCAGCAGGCAGGTAGGTCTGGATTCATCCACATCCCTCCCAGGATCTGACTGAGATAGGCCATCCATTATTTTCTTATCTCCAACATGTTTCGTTAACATGCCATCAAAGACCTTTAACTGCACCATTAAATAAGCAAATACGTAAAGCATGTCTTTTTCCTTTGCTGCGCATTATTTGACTTGCAGCAAAGAGGACTCCCCAAAAGTTTCCACGTCAAGTTCTGTCTCCGAAACACCCAAGAAGTCATCAAAGAAGTCCAAGAAGAAAAACATAGAGAACATGGACAAAGTCTACAACTCTGTGCTCGACAGTGTTTTCGGGGCGGTGAGGAGCTGACGATCATATTTTGTGATTTGAATGCATAGACTATAGAAATAAATGTAGTTATAGTAACACACATTCCTGATTAGACTTTATTTTTATTTAATAAAATGTGTCTTCATTTATTTTGATAATCAATTGGCACAAACACTTTCCTCAATTGCAATGAAGATTTGATAAAAAGTCATAAAGACTTAAATGAATGAATTAAAATTCCATCTTCTATGGAACTATTGAGTTCAAGCCACTGCTTGTGAGACGTTTAATCACCTGAAAGGAGGCAAAAGTCAGCTGGTCCTGATCTTTACTGAGCTGCTACCACTCAACCTACTGTGTGTGCAGCCTTACTGGCTCAATAGCTGAGGCTTACTGCCACATGTAATTATCTTTATCCAAATGAGGAGCGATGCCAAACACTCATTTTGAATGCATTCACCATTTATATGTTGCTTTTGTGTTCTTGTTTTCCACATGACAGTTGGAATTCATTCATAAATATGATCATGCACCAGATATGTTATTTCACCATGTCTTTGTTTGACAATAAAACACATTATTATACAAGCATGCATGAAATGATAATACAGACATTTCACATATATTTATTTGTGGATAGCGAGAATCCGTCTTCCTATTTTTAAACAATAAATCCACGCTGTAATGTGTTTCTTTGCTGTGCCTGCAGGAGAGAGAATTAGCTCAGGCTGAGTTGGATGGTGAGTGTAACTCTCACAGCTCAACATCACTAGTATTATTAGTATTAATGCCTTATTTATTATATCAGTATGCTATTCAGTAAACTGTTAATTTGAGGTTTGTGATGTTGTAGCATTACCCTCATAAATCCCTCCTGCAGCAGTTGCACATCCGTTGTGACCCCTGACTTTTCTTGTAGAGCTGCAAGAGGCCTTCAAGGAGTTTGACTACGATCAAGATGGCTACCTGAACTACAAAGATGTAGCTGAATGCATGAGGACCATGGGATACATGCCCACAGAGATGGAGCTACTGGAGATAGTCCAACAAATCAAGATGAGAAGTGAGTCTACAGGAGGAGTATCTGGAAAGAAGCACAACCTGGATATAATACATTCATTTAACAAATGGAAACGTCTTATTTTAGTGAGCTAGTGAATGCATTTCAAACATTCTATTTCTAAGCAAAAACACATGTTTGTCACTGAAGTCCTTTCCGTTTCTCGGCCCTGCCCACAGTGGGGGGGTTAATGGATTTTGAAGATTTTGTTGAACTGATGGGACCCAGGATGATGGGAGAGACTGCTCACATGCTGGGACTCAAAGAGCTCCAGTCAGCCTTTGTACAGGTCAGAAATATATTCATGCGAGGTAATATTAAAAAAAAGATAGCTTCTTTTCAGTTTTCATCACTTTGTCTGTTTTAAAAGTTTGACCTTGATGGAGATGGAAAGATCAACCAGGATGAGATGAAGGAGGCAGTCAAGACACTATTGGGGGAGAAACTGAAGAAAGGAGAACTGGAGGAGATCTTAAAGGAGCTGGACATTAATGCTGATGGAAGCATTGACTTTGAAGGTGGGAATAAATATATTAAGAACATTACCAGCCACTAACCATCACCCAACATTTACTGATTGGTTGACTGTTTTGTTTTACCCTCTCTTCTTGCTTAGAGTTTGTGATGATGCTTTCCATTCGCTAACTGACTGACAACACAACAGGATGAAGAAAAACCTCGGAGTCACTCAGATCTGTTGTAATTTAATATCTGTCATGTAGGCACAGCTCTCTGTATCACAACATGTGCCTGATAATGATATGAACCATGCATTTGGAAAGCAGCAATGTTGAGAGTTATGTGAACGTTTTGCTGTGACACAACATGTAAATAAGAATGAAACTATTTGGTATTTTAATAAAGGAATAAAGATGAAGTGGCTTCTAAATGTGCTTTCCAGTTCAGCATGACACTATTACAACAAGCTACCTTAAAAAAGAAATGAAGTGACACAGTTGAACCTCTCAAACAGACTTTATTCCAAAAACAGGTTTTTAAGTCTTTCAGTCAAACAAAATGGAAATTATAAGAAAACCATGACCTAGAGCTAATAAGTTAAATATAATTTAATTTAAAAATGTTAATAAGAATGTAGCTCTGAGCTTTGCCAGTCATATTTTCTTCAAAAACTGAGAAGCATTTGCATATCCAAAACTAGTATGTAAAGGGGGAAAAAATGAAACATTTCCCAAATAAAAATCCCCCATTAGGCCAACATCTCATGAAAACATGAGAATTAATAAAGGAGACTTTACCTCTAATTGGAAAATCTAAAATCTCAACACTACTGGTAACTAATCTGCTGACTATCATTCAGTATAACATCAAACAATATGTGTGCATAACACAGAGAGAGATCGGTAACATGTAGCACATGATATACGTATGCTGCAAGTCAGAAAAGAAACATTAAATTAGGAGATTATCTGCAGAATAAGTGTTCCTTAGGAGGAAAGATGGATGATTTATTTCACTCATAGTTGGTTGCAATATAACTTTTTGTCAGCTTTAAATAAATTTTGCCATATAACATAAATTTCCATGCAAAGGCTCCTCTTCGGCATGTCTAGTGGATAAAGCACCACCACCGAAAAACTAATACTAAACACTCAATCTTTGGGATTAAGTACAGCAAACTGAGTCAGCGTAAATGTGCCCACAGGCCCAGCAGCGTCTAGAAAGACACTAACAGCGGATGTCCAAGAAGTAGATATTGCACTCTAAATTTTCTCTCAGAAATAAAAAAAAACCCATTTTGGAACAATTTAACATCGCCTGCCTCTTCTGACCCGCTGACTCAGCTCTTTCTCCTCTCCTTCTCCGGCTCTTTGAGGGAATGTTTTGCTGTTGTAAACTTTGTGACCATCAGAAACAATGTTCAAAAAGCAGCATTTGTAAACACCGGTATCAGGACGTGAGTTGTGGAGTTCATTTGAACATTTTCTGCATGTTGCACGGCGCTCACATTGGCAGGGTTGAGGGTATTCAGGCGTCAGACCGAATGTTATTTACACTGGATGCTGTCGTGCGTAGTGAGATGCTGCGTTGTATTAAAGCCCAAAACAAACAGGATGAGGATACATGTTTCACAGCTTTGTACGCTTAAGTTTGGAGTATCTGTGGCCAGTCTGAACCAGAATCATGCATGGGAGTTTCATTGAAAATCACATCACAATCACCTTCAATGTGCAGCCCACCAAAAAAAGCCACCTTCACCTCTTGTTTTTCAATATCAAACCTCTCATTTGTTCCCTTCTTCTGGTGACTTTATACTTTTGGTGATGGATAAAATACAAGACCATTTCACAGCAAGCGCTAACAACACTACAACTGGTTAGTTTGCTCATCCGCAAATACCGCCATGATGTCATGAACCCAGATGTCTCTTTCTTCCTGGGATGTGTCGACCAGAAACACGGTCAACTTCCTGTCCCAAGGGTTAACGGCTTCCTGTACGGTCTCTAGCTGGGCCACAAGCGGCTTTTTCTCTACGTGGTTCCTAAAAACAATGGAAGCTTCCTCTGACCACTGCCTCGGCTTGGGTCCTAAGAGGGAGACGGAATTAAGCTCAGAATCACCAGCAAGCAGACGAGGCGGGTAGGAAAATGAATGAATACATATGTAAATAAATGGATACATCCACCCTTTTGTCAAGTTATACTCCTGAAACAGAAAAAGGATCTTCCCTGACTTGAGTAGAGTTTGATTTTACAGGTAAACTTTTTTTTATCCAAAGTAAGTAGGCAGGAACTCTTTTGTCACTTGAACATAGAGAAGTGAGATCTTTGAAATAGTACAATAGTATAAAACATTTGCAATAGTATAGAAACAGTAAGAGGAGAGGACATGAGTCTCAGCAGCAGACTGTGATGGTGTTTTTGTACGGAAACTCACCGGCCAGCTGGGCAGTGATTCCCTGGAACGGCAGCTGTCTGAACTCCTTGATCAGCGGTCTGAGCTGAGTGGAGCTGACCAGCTCATGTTTACCGTAGTCCAGCTCATAAACAGACACCAACCCGTTGGTCAGAACTCCCTTCACCAACACACGGTGCCAGCTGAGAAAAGGGACGGAAGGAAAGAAGGGAGATAAATTTAGACAAACTAACACTCAACTCTTTATTCCTTCACCAACTTTCTTCTGTCCATCCCTTCATCCTCTATTCTCTCTTCCCTTCTCTTCCTCTGTTGAATCTTCAGAGCTTATACTTTCTATTTTCTTTCTTTGGGTAACAGCTATCAGTTTTTGAAGGAAATATACAGACTTGAAGACAAATATACAGACTTTGTGACATATCTGGTATATGGAGATCATTTTTACTAAATGCTATGAAATCAATGCTGAACTCACTTGTTCTCCACCTTAGCAGCATAAATCTGATTCTTCTCTACACTGAGTGGTTTCTGCTCCGTTTTATTGTAGTAGAGAATCATCTCTCCCATCAGCACCACCAGTTTGTACATGTCTCTCCAGGGCTGCAGCACAAAGTGACCCGGGTGACACGCCACCGACACATAGACGTCCATGTTGCTTCCTGAGAGGAGACAGACACGTTCTCTGAGGTCACATGTTATACTGGCTCGAACTAACACATACATGTTTGATTTCATGCCTTACTTTAATGTCTGCTACGTTCATTACCTGCTAGAGGAAGCTCCAGTAACGGGGGCAGCTGGAGAGAGGACAGGGGGGATGATGGTGACTCCGGTGGGCTGGTGGTGGATACGTTGCCTTCTCCGCCTTCTCTGAATCCTGACAGAGCCCTCTTGAGTTGAGGCTTGGGTGGAGCTGGAAGTGGTGCTGGACTACCATTAGTGGAATTACTGGTGTTCAAAACTGATGAGGATAAAGTGGAGCTCTTGGCAGCGCTGTGCAATGAAATGAATTAAACACACATGAAGCACAAAATCAAACTTTTTAACTAATCAATTATTGGGTTGTAAGACTATGACCCGAGTGAAGACAGGAGCTGTGACAACCTGTGGCTCGTCAGGAACGCATCCGGCTGCTGCTTGAACAGGTCAGATTGGGCCATCTGATGGTTGAGGCTGCGGGCCGGGTCATGAAAGTTCTTGTCAGTGAACAGGTGAACATGGATGCAGCGATTTGTTTCATCCACCTTGGCAACCTATGAAGGGATTTGAAAATCAGTGACAGGATGTTGAAAGCAAAGAGTCATGGAGTGAAAAAGATCCCAGTCATAATGCTAGTCATGCTAGTAATGCAGTTGGGGTAAACGATTTAAATTTTATGTCTTCAAATCTTAATTGAAACACAAAGATGTCAGCAAAACAAACAGAAAAGACAGAAATGAATTTGTCTCTTCAATCAAAATAAACTGTGAACCGGACCCAAAATCTGGTATTGTTGTACATCCCAAAACCTGTGATAAAGGTCGAGTATTATTCTATCAGATCAAAACCCCTCCGTCCTTACTGAGGTCAGAGGAAGTGAAGCTCGCATGTTTCCATGTCAGGAAGGACAGGCGTCAGTGATTTACCTTCATGCTACAGTCTGTGGTGTTGAGCACTTTCTCTCGCAGCCATTGGACGGCGTCTGGAGTCCAGGATCCAACGCTGACAGCCAGGTCTGCCAGACAGCACTTCACAGCCTAAACACAGTTTGGGTTGCTGAGTGTCATTGTCTAACATCTGTATGGGGAAGCCGCCCTCACTACAACTGCATTGAACAAAAATCCCATGAACCAACAACTTATGCGACTTCATTACGTGAGGACACAGAAGCTGACCTGTGGCGGGATGGCCATGGTGTCACGGAGGAAGAGCGGTGGGATCTCTCTCAGTTCGATCACCTCCACTGACGCCTGAACGCCCACATCAATGAACAGGATGTCCAGCACTCTGCTGCCATGAAGGTTAGTAATCTAAACACAGAAACACAGATCAGGAATCCCGTTTTGTAGACTCATGATCATAGCATGAGTCTACAAAACGGCGCCCTCCTACTTCCACACGGGACCATCGGCCTTTGTAGCGGGCCAGACATCCTTTCCCACAGAACGGTCTGGATACCAGGAACTCTGATGTTACCTGGAACAAAAATTTATTTCATCAAGAAGCCATTGCCAGCATGTGGTGAGGTTACTGCTTTGTGACTGCACTGAAATGAGACGTTAAAATCTCTCAATCATTTCTCAGGTTCCTCAAATCCACTGCAGGTGGAAGCTGCAATGCTATTAGATCTATGTTTGTTTAAAGGGGATCATATGTTGGAACATTTTACCACCAGCTGCCTGGTACTACAGCATATGGCGCAAGTTTAACAAAACCTAGATATTTTTTCTCTATCTGGCTTCACAAAACCAAAGATATGCAATTTAAAAAATAAGTTACACGACAGAGGGTTTCAACTTTATAAGTTAACCACAGCTTTTCCAATAAAAAGGACTGGAATAATCACAAACACAGACAGTTCTACTTCATAGAGGGATATTCTGAAAACACTACAATAACTACTACAACATTATACAAAAGCATGTAAGTTAATCACATAATCCAGGTTTATTAAAACACAACTGCAGCTTCAAAATGGAAAAAAAAAAAAGCTGGAAAACTTGAGTTCTGGGAAAGTGTAAATTAACAGGCTTTTTAAATCACTGTCCCATCATTCGGGCAAACTGAATATAGTAACAAGTGTTTACACTTTGCTTAGATGTAAACTCCAGGGTATTCAAATAAACTTAGGGGCAAAGGATTTAAACATTAACTGTAATTCATTGTGGTACAGTCAAATCTTCTAAGTGAAAGTATAAAGCTTCCATCAGTCCTTCTTGTTGTGAGACTATAATGAAAAAGCACCAAGCTGGTCTGGACTCTTTGCTTTCAATGCATTTGGATCTCTTCATCTCTAGGGGTGCAAAATAAACGACATGGCGATTTACTCCGTAAAGGAGCGAAATGCTAAAATGCCTGAAGTTACCATGGTAACCACAAATCAGTTTCCTTGTGCAGGTGTGAGCAGGGGGAGCTACCCTAACATATTGCTGGTCTATACTAACTGGTGTAACAGGATTTTTTTTAAATTGTGACACCTATTCTCTGAATGTTTCTCACCAGAAAAACAGCCCCAAGCATCACGTGTCTTACGGCTCGCTGAGAATATATTTAATCTACATGAAATGTATAAAACTTTCCTCCCTTCCATATATACTTCATTTTAAACTCGTGCAACTCCTTTGGCAACATTCCTGAACTTCACACTTCTTGAATAACGATGTAAATTAGTACTGAGTTGGAAATATGAACTTTTAAAGACAGCAGAGGCCTTCCTAGACAGAGCACCAGCTACTGTGTGCTGATAACAGATTAAGTGGCTTGGCGATGTCTTAACTGCAGATTATCAACCTAATCACAATCTGTCCACAACTTTCGTCACAGAAGCAACACAGCATAGGCAGATTCGCAAAACACTTGTGCATGAGTGTGTGAATGTGGCTCCAACTCAACCTGATGGAATGAGCCTTAAGAAACATTCTATAACATGGTAAGGAAAGTACGAGCCTCTTTCTGTTGAAGAGTTTCAAAACATTGTTATCGGTCTAATATGTGTTGTTTTCGGAAAGAAATATATTAACATGTGCTGATGAAAATGCATTTAATGCTACTCAGGCGTTTGCAATGAATGTTTGGAGTGAATGTAGAGATCTTAATTCTAGGAGGGAGTTGTCATTTTTCACAACCCTTCTCTGTTGTCCAGTGAGTCAGTCCATGAATTAAAAACAAGAATATCAGCATGAATCTGTTTGTTGCTGCAACTAGAATAATTTTACTGCAATGAATTTCCAGATTTAGTGATGTTAAACAATATAGTTGATGCAATTATATGAATTTGTTTCATCCAATACCTTCTACTGTTTGAAAAAAGTCCAAGACATCAAGTGTGATATTCAACCTGTGAGTGGAAGTACGTTTCTATTTTCTCCAGGATCACGTTCAGCTTGGCGAGGCCTCTGGAGGGCAGCTGGCAGTAGATGGTCCCGTCTGAACAGACGCTGCTGATGGTCACGTTCATGTAAGCGCTGTTCACCTGAGGAGAGCCGGCATTAAGAGTTTAATGTGCTCAGCATGACTTTTCCCAACGGCGCACATGCACGCATTCTCCTGTACCTGCAACGGGCTGGCTAGCATCCTGTCCTGTAAAGCTTTCATACAGGCAGCGTTTATGTTGACGTCATCGTCCTGCGACGTGTCGTACAGGACGACAAGAGGAATCTGCCCCCGCTCTAGAATCTCAGCCAACAAGATCTTTCCACTTGCCATTGACTCAAACTTCTTCAGAACAGCAGGTTCCTGACAGAAAGGTTCCAAGCCTGGACAAATATGGACAGACGAACATCGGTTTTTAGATAAGCAAAGAAAATTATAATGAGAAGAGAGAAGAAAGATAACATAAAGAAAGATAAAAGTGAAAAAATATCTCCTTTCTTGTTCGTTCCTTTTCAGACTAACCTGCCAGTTTACACTTGGTTGCTTGGAAAGGCAGATGGAAAAACTTCTCATGCAGCTCGAGCACTTTGGTTTTGCTGACCACCTCTGAGAAAGCATGATCCACATAGTAAACCTACAAAAAAGAAAGCAACACATTTCTTATCTTCACACAGTTAACCTGCTAACCTTCCTGGTATCTTCAGATACAGTGATACCTCTACTTACGAATGTCTCTACTTACGAAATTTCTCAGCAGCAAAATATTACCTCTACTTACGAAAGAAATTTCGACTTACGTAATGTAAAAACACAGTATCGGTTGATACTCGAATCTCCCACAGGTTCCTGAACGCAACATTGTCAAAGCTGCTCTGCCATTGGCTATTACCTATTACGTATCTTCCTGGCATCCCATTGGCTAAGAGGGATGCCACTCCACCTCTGTGTGGAGCTAGAGGTGCTTATGGAGTGTCTCGGCATTCGGCACTCGACCCGTGAGGTAGTCTGATAGTTTTGCGCAAATATGATAACTTTTTGAGTACGTATTCGCTATGGACCCCAAGAAAGTGACGGAGAAAAGAGGAAAAGAAAAGACGGAGAAAAGAGTTTTTTTGTCCGTACAAACAAAGCCAGAGATCATAGAAAAGCATGAGAAGGGGATTCGTTTGGTTGATCTCCCCAAAGAATATGGCCAAAAATCTACAATCGCCATGTTATTAAAACAAAAGGAAGTTTAAGGAGTTTAAGGCGTCTCGTGGGTGGTTGGAGAAGTTCAAAAGGAGGACTGGAGTTCACTCTGTTGTTCGGCATCGTGAGATAGGAGCGTATGAACCAAAGAGGGCAAAAAACAATGAGGACAGCTGTTAAAAGGTAAATGACCGTCATTATTATTATTTACTCTAGTCTTTGTTTTTACATTATGCACAACTCTCATCTGTTGTGTAATAATCTAATTGTAACATGTATTTGTTACATGTTTTGATGCATTTTTATACTTTATAAAACATTTATGTCTGTATTTTTGCGGGCTTGGAACGGATTAGGGCATTTGCATGGAAAACGCGTCTCTACTTACGTAATTTTCTACTTACGTAATTTCTTCCGGAACCAATTAATTTTGTAAGTAGAGGTACCACTGTAATTTCCTTTCTACTCACCTTGACCTTGTCGGCCATGACCTCACAGATTTGTGCTCTAAGAATCTCCTCCTCCTCCTCAGCCCTGACAGCGACAAGTTGTCCTGAGGATGGAGACGACAAAGGAGGTGGACTTCTTTGGTCTAGACCATAAAACTCCCTCATTTCATCCTCCATGGACTCCTGGGCTTGGGAGTAACCTTCACCAATGTACCTAAGAGACAAGTAGACGAGATATTGGCATTTATGAACTGTAGACGCTTACAGAACATTAGCAGATGCAGTTCAGTCCGACCTGAGTGTGACTCCATTGGTGCTGTTGGCCTCCATCACCAGCACAGAGGGGTACTCCTCTTTAGGGATCTGCAGAGAAGGCACCTCGTGGCTGCTGAGCCTCCTCCCCACCTCCTGCCTCACCATCAGCTCGTCCTCATTGGCTGAGGAGTTCCTCCTGTTAGAGTTTTCGTCCTTCTGTCCTCCATCTCCACAGCTGCTCCTCCTGTACAAGATGGCCTTCTTGGGGTTGTCAGGCATCGGGTAGTCAATGGTGCAGATATCAGAGAGGAGGTGAAGGTTCTCCAGGACATGTCCAGGAAGTTTAGTCTAAATAAATGAGATGTCAACCAATAACATCAGATTAAGAGCAGCTGGATTTAACAATATCATTAATTGATGGATTTTCATTTGGGTACCAACTTTGTAGGTGTCCTGGAACAATTTGGGTAGTGCATGGGTCCACAGACCATTAGAGTACTTCACCAGCAGCTCCTCCAGCTTCAGCTTCAGGTCGGGGTTGAGAGTTTCAGGGGAGGAGGGAGGGCTGGGTGACGAGCAGGACGAAGGTGGAGACTGAGGTGAGTGTGAACCCAAAGCCGAACGAGACAGACGACTTTTGGGAGGTGTCTGCTGAGCAGGGGAGTGTGGGGGTTTGCTGGCGGGGGTGTTTGAAGCTGAGACAGGAAAGGAGGTGGAGTTGATATGAGGAGGAGGGGAGGGGGACGATGTGGCAGTCTGGTCTTTAGCAGGATAGAGCAGCAGCTCTGAAGGGTTGCTGCTGCAGGTTCTCTCTACCTGGAAGATGAAACAGGAGGTCTGATTATCAGCTAATAAATTAAAGATACTTTAATGTTGGTCAAACTATTTTAAAATATCAAAATCAACGCTCTACACCTAATATGAACTGATTACAATATATAATACAAATAAAAGCCATGTACCAGCAAACTGAATTATTTCAAAAAGACTTTCTTTGTCTATAGGTCATATATAACAAATAGATACAGTAAGTGTTTTCCCGATTCAAATCAATACAAATTATACCCGGTGGCAGACTGCGGTGGCAGAAAGCTACTTGCATCCCATATTTTGCAGCATATTCTATCACTGCAAAGTATTCTTTCCATTTACCATCAGCTGATGTCTGGTTGCCTTTCATTGAAACCACATTATTATAATGTGATAATAAAAGTCATAATTTCTGATCAGGTGAATCTAAAACAGGAACTACAGTAGAGAGTACTTACAGTACATATGTGTGTCCAGGTTTCCAGGTCTTTGATGGACTCGGTGGGCAGGTCCTGTTTGTACAGCTCTCTGTAGATCTGAGGCAGCTTTGACACCCAGAAGCCATTGCTGTACTTCCCCAGGATCTCCCTGATGCGACCCTGGACCTGCTGAGGGTTGTAGGACTTCCTTTTATCCAAGCCATGGCAAACATTGAGATTCAAAGGTGCTTGAGGAAAAACAAGAAATAAAAGAGCCTTGTAGACACATATTTAAACCAATATTTCACATTTTTAAGGATCTCAAAATACAGGAACTTCATTTAATAGAATTTAATCATCGATCAGGGTTGTATACACAGATTAAAAGTGTGTTTTTAGGATAACGAACATCATCTTCTACTTACAACTCGTCAATGGAGAGTTTTTGGAAAGGTGAGCATGTACCTCCTTCTGAAAACGTGATGGGAGGGTCATCCTTTTCTCTGACCTGCACAAAAGAGAGCAGAACAAGGAGGAGGTTTTCTCCCTGAAGAAAACTGAACAGAGAGCAGACTTATTTTGAAAACTATGAAAGTCACCATAAGTTGTCTGAAAATCAAACTCTAAAAAATCTCCACCCACTCATAAAGCTGTCTCTTGCTCCACCAGTCCAGAGCTGTGGGGTGTGAGCAAGAAACTCTTTTACATTTAGTTTCCTAAAGGTTCTATTTTCTGAAGGAAGCCAAATTAACACACATGAAATTACTTATCTTTCATTTGTCAAAATGACCGCATCAACTCTTGCCATGCACACACACACACACACACACACACACACACACACACACACACACACACACACACACACTGTATATGTAATTTCATGATAGTTCTGGCATTTTGCCACGTTCAAGGACCGTGAGCCGTCCCGTACTCACACACTTTGCAGTGGGAGATCTAGATGCATACACAGCGATGTGCTGATTCACTCTGTGTCTGTTTAAAAGCGTTAATCTACCAGAGAATAGAGCAGGGATTAGAAAGGACTCGCATCCCCCCCCCTGCTTTGGGCTCGTGTCCCCTGCCAGCACACCGGGCTTCCCACCCTGCCGTCTCACTGAGCCGACAGCACCGGGCTCCCATGATGACTGACTGAAAACTGATGTCAGTTGTTTAAACAGGGGATGAAGTGAATTATTCTTGATTCACTGTTTAAGCAAAGCTTTTCCAGTGACTAGAATGTTGCTCAGTAAAGTGCATACCTCCTCCAAGGCCAAAAGAAATCCTACGAATGACTGTTCAGCTGACCCATGCCCTCTATAATTTTATTTATCAGCATCCATGCATAATTTAATACAAAATAATTCCCATGATTCTGTGAAGAAAATGGTAAATTGGATTCAACTCCTTTTTGCGTGGAACCGATACCCTTACTCACCTTTCTGCAGCTGGGTTCCCCTTCCTGTTGTGCGCGTTCTGATTGGACATCTTGTTTGGATGTGGCCCAGTCTTGCCCTCTGACTGGCCATCCTTCATGTCCTTCGTCTGTCTGAAGTCTCCATGTCCTGACCCTCGGCCGCCGCCTCCTCCTTTACCCCCGCTCCGCCCGCGGTGGTTTGGCTGCCTCAGGGATGTTTGAGGCTTGGCTGTGTGGAGAAAGAAAGAGAAAGGGAAGTAAACCTACAGACTTTAAATACACAAACACTTACACACACACACATCCTGACTCAGCTAAACCTGAGGCTGACACAGGAAAGTGAGGCTGTCTGGAAGTCAAAATGTCAAACAGATCTACAGGCAGATGTAGAAACAGCAGAAATAATGAACGGTGTAGCTCCAAAAGGTGAGCCAATGAGCAGCAATCGCACATCGCATCACAATTTTAAATATTCAGGGACCACAAACGTGACCCATTCCTGGATGGAAAAAATTCTTTAATTTATCAACTTACAGGGGACGAGAGGTTTTAAAGGGAAGGTCAGAGAAAAGTGGGATAATATTTGACACATTCTTGTGATGATGACATCACTCAACCAGCAGACACAATATCCCCAGACGCCTGTGAAAAATGTGCAGCTTTGAGGGCTGTTGAGTCAGGAGAGAATATTCTGAATCATTTGTCCCTTCTTTTCAATTTCGGTTTTTAAAGCAGAGCGTTACAGATTGATTTTTTTGTCGTGGCGTCGCTGTAGTTTGTTCCCTCTGTTTCTGAAATGTGCAAAACATCGAGCATTTTAATATTGCATCATTCAAGCATGAGGTCACATTTTCTTCTCTATGACATCACCAAATAAACCCCAGTCATTTCCACTTCCACACCTTCTTTTCTCCGCTTCTACCTCTCACTGCCTCCTGTTTCTCTAATTATTTATCTGTGTCTTCTTAGGAGGATCTAGAACCCTCCTTCATCAGCCTTTATTTTTAACAGCCATTCATTATGGATTTCTGCATCTCATCAACTTTTTTTTTTCCTGTCTGAGACAATATGCTGCATATAATCATGCATCTGAGTCACTGGTAATCAATACATTAATGAATCCGTACAGTTAGTGAATCGATAAAACTTCCAGACGGATATAGTAAAGAGCGGAGGCACGAGCTTCAATCCACGCACAGATCAGATCAGATCAGATCAGATCAGATCAGATCAGATCAGACATCGCATCGTCTCACCGGCACGGAAACGCGGTTCCTGGGCTGTCTCTGTCCGAATGACGATATCCTGAAGAGACGCCGGGGGAGCGGAGCCGGATGGAGAGGATGGTTTGTGAATCAGCTGTTCCTCGTCTGTGGCTGGGTCTCAAATCTCAGCAGCCCACTCCCTCCCTCCTTCCTACTTTACCCTCCCCTTGCTCTGCCTCTACCACCTCCCACTTCCTCCTCTGACTCTCTGGGAACATTCTGCAGCATCACAGCCCGGTGAAGGTGTGTGTGTGAAATACAAACATGCAAACACGTTTCTGCACGAGTCCCCTGGTGCTGTGGTTCGTCTGATCGCGCATATACATTTTTTTTCTGTGTTCACAGAGGGAATAACGCCGGACGAAACATGATGTATTTTTACATGTGTAAACCTGACTCACTGCTGTGCGCATATGATTGTGACTTCCTTTGTGTGCAAGGAACTGCAGGTCTCCATAGAGCAACGGCTAAAACAGGCCAGCCATTCATCTCCAACCTGCCAGGCTGCACCGCGTGTGCTTGTGTTTCTTTGTCACAGGACTGAAACCGGCACAGACATCTTCTTGTTTTCTGCAGTGCTGTTATAGCCACCAAGTCTGGAAGGGTTTGGAAATTCTAAAGAAAAAGTGTGTTCCTGTTCAGAATGGATCCAATCGATTTTTATTTCCAGGTCACATCAACAGTGTTTACTTTGGGGAGCATAATAAATACAGTTTAACAGCGATCCAGACTTTATTTACTCAAGAGGGCAGGCATAGGCTATAATTGTTCTGTCATCAGAAAACCGACAGGAAGGATTTCATACTGCAATGACATCCAATCAGTGGCCCGCTGACCAAATCCAGACACTTTCTCTTCTCAGGAAGGCCTCCTTTTATTTGTTCCACCTTTTTGAACAAAGTCACAGCTACCAAAAAAGCATTGGCATCATGCCTTGCTGCCTTTTGTGTTTTACTTGGGTAGCGGATGCCAGACTAGTATATCTTCAGTCCCGGCTACACCCCCCCCCCCAATTCTGTGTTAGAAGCCAATGAAAGCTAGCAGACTTCTCTCCCCCTCCTGTTGTTGCCTTTCTGGGTGACATCAGGAGTTTTTGTGTCACACCTTATGCATTTTAGCTCAGTGCTGACATTCATCCATTGAATTTTAGTTTAGCTTTATTATAGAACTGTTCCTTTACAACAATGTCCTTAACAATGTAACAATGCACTGTTGTATTCCAGATATTAGATACAAACAATCACCCAAAACTGATAAGACAGCCATCAGTAGCTCTTCTTGCAGGGTTAAAGTTTAAACCACTGATCGCAGAGCTGCCAAACCAGTCATGATTACAGTCCATGTTTACTTTCACTTTCTTGTTCACTGAAATAGAGTGTTACTAAGATGACTTTCATGTCTTCAAAATAGATACACAAACAAAACATGAAGCAGATTTACAAATTAGCAGAAACTGTGATGAAACTCATGAGCCCGAAACAGTCGATGTGTGTGTTCTTCAGCAGCAGCTGATAAAAGGGACGGACTATAAGATTACCAGCGGTATGTGCAGCCTGTGGAACGGGGTTGTGGTTTCCTGGTGAATACTCGAACGAGATCGTAGCCAATAGCAAATGACTCTTATTCTTTTTAGCTCATGGTACAGTATATAAAAACTGAAACTCTGCATGTAAAATGTATAAAATATCTTTCAAGCCATTGATAAATTGGTTTACTTTGGAATTTCAAAATCTTACCATTGAGGACGAGGGGGGCAGCCGGCTTGACCCTCATCTGGGTGTTGACCAGGTGGGGTCGACCTGTCTTCTTGGAGCTTCGCTGACGAGCCACCACCTTGGCGATATGAGCCGTCTCATTGGACCCTGAGGCAAAACACACCGTCTGGAGAGAAATGATGTATATACAGTATGTGGATAGGGAACTGCAAAGAATAACTTTTTCATATGTAATTTTTAATCGTAGTACCAACTTAATTAGAAAAAATAGAGTAAGAAAAAAGTTGCCTAATAGATTGATAGCACACACCTCTCCAGAGCGACTGTGCTCCATGTGAACTAAAGAGGGCATGCTGGCTAGCAGCGCATCCAGGTGGTTATATCCGAGCTGTTTGTGAGGGATCTGCTCCCCGGTCAGCTCCTTAAACTCCGACTGCAGACGGGACATCGACATTCCTCCTTTGTTGGCCTGGAGGACGACCCGCAGCATTTTCTTCACCAGCTCCACGTCGGCCATCTGAGAAACACAAAGAGAGAAAACATGTCAAAAATAGAGTACAACCAGCTCAACACCTTTTACCTTGACAAATCACATTCTGACATTAGCTTTTGATCAGTGATTTTTACCCTAAATCCTTTTAAGGCAGGAAACAAGCCTGAGAGGTACTGCTGTCACTGCTGCAGAGGATCCAATGCCAAATTTGAGATCGTCTGCAATGAACTGAGTTCATGTCATGTGTCGCTATCTGACTGATTAGACAGGTCTTTTATCAAGTATTGATTACATTTTTAAAGTAACACAGTGTAATTTAATCAAATTAAAACTCTTGAAACACACTGAAACGTGAGCTCCAAGAGTTGACTAACTTTTTTTTTAAAAAAAAACGAGATCCCAGGTCTTTGTTCATCATCATATTAATTATTCATCTACTACTATTCATTCTCTATTAGCCAAAAGTAATGCTGCAGTTTCTGTGAAAATAATTTGGCAAAAAGAGCTTTAGTTATTAAAAATAAATGACTTCCCAAGACTTTGACACATGGCATCATTCCATCTTTCTGCAGAAACACCTTTTCAGCTTGTTGCAGCTGAATGCAGTTATACCGGCACAAGTAAATGCACCGGCTGCAGGAGTCCACCTTGTGAAATTTGCATGAAGATATTTCTGCATTGCAGAAAATATGAGCAATTAATATAATATTAAATATGGTGCGGAACTAGTTACAAGGGCGGCGTTGAGCTTGACACTTGTTGATACGGACGCTTTCTGAGGCGCAAACAGACGGGACAGGGAAACCGGGAATGACGTAACGTGTCATACAACTCCACACCCTCCACAGGGACCAAACTATTTGGATAGACTTTCTATTCACATATTCCGAACAAAAGTATCTGAATATTTTTTTAAGACTTAATAAAGCCAGCAAAATGTACCTGACCCGGCGTACGGCCTGTGTCGGTGAAGGAGCCGCACGTAATATCGAGTTAAAACCTTCAGCCATCTCCGGGAAAGCGGCTCGTCATGTTAGCTACAACATGACAGGAAGTCGATTAATGCTGCCTTCAAAATAAAAGCAGCGAGACTCGTCACCCGTGCTGTAATAGGGGTTTCAGACAAAAACGTTGTAATTCTGAAAGTCAAAACCAGAAGTCACGAAATGCGTCCTAGCTAGCTTGAAAGCTTTCGAACCATCTGAGAATGAACCAAACCTAAATACCGGGCAAAACTTTCCAAATATTGAGTGCTATTTAAAAGAATTAGAATAAAAGCTACAAAGATATTCTACCTTGTTCTTAAAATAAAGGGTTGGTGAAGTCAGGAGCCGGTTCAGTCGCTGCCAGAGCTGTCACCACCACAAGACTGAGCTGCGGCCGGAGATCTGCCCCCGGAGCGTCTGGCAGCCGGTCCGGGCACAGCCTCTCCTCCAACACCTGATTGGTCGGTCGTGCCGGGGCCTCCAGCTAGCCGCACATCAATATTCATCCAGGGGCCGTGACACAAGCCGGGCACATGTCCGCTCTAACCCATGATCAGCACTATTCACATCACTAAATGATCTCTAAATTGTTTTTAATTATATTGTCATTTAGTCAGTGCCAGAAGTGCACATATCCTATTACACAGATGTCTGTTTATTACATAGAGATTGTTCAGTTATATCCCAATCCCAATAATATTTAACGTCATGTAATCTCTGTCATCAACTTATTATTCCTTCTTTATAAACTTTAGGGTTTAGAGTTGGTTTTTTTACTGCCTGTGGGTCTGAGAGGACTGTAATTTCATCTGTGCTGTATGTCATGCATATGGTACATTTGGCTATAAAGTTGACTATGACTATGACTATATGGTATTGTATTATGTTGCCTGTCTTCAACCATCCCACCTTGATAACTGTATATATCCATCCATCTATTTTCTGTAACTACTTTCTTAACTACTTTTGATGGACTGCAAGGAACTGAAGCCTATCACAGCGGACACCGAGGCAGGGAAGCCCTTCCTGTTCATCACAGCGCTGAAATATAAAGAAATAAAGTATTCATTATCACACATAGGAGACATTCACGAGAACATGCAAACCCCTCACACAAAGGTTTTAGGTTTGCATTAACCCTGAAGTATGAGGCAAGAGTATTAAAAATTACTTCACCATGTTTCAATAATTCTCATCCATCGATAAATTTGAATGTAACTAAATAAACAGTTGTTCTATTTATCATTATCTAATTTAGGAATAAAATAAAACTAACCAGAATCTTAAGTACCATTAAAAACTCCATTTGTGGTGATGAAGGTAGATCATGCAGTAGAGAGTAAACAAAGTAAAACTACATTTCACACAATGCAGTAATTATGCCAATTTTAACTTTGACAAAAACGTTTTAAACAAAGTTAAAGTCAGAGCTCCTGTTAGATCTTACTTTTCACTTGGATAGTTTGATCCTTGATTAATTGGGTTATGTGGGTTTCATTTATTAAAAAGACTGATTTTATACAGTAACAGAGCAACAAGTGAAACATATTTTTCCATGCAACAGTAACGTATGTAACTTGAATAAATAAGAAATTCAGAGTTATTTAATATTAAAAGTAGTTAAATTTTTTTTTTTTTTCTGAGTTACATTTAGTTACAGTTATAAATTACATCTGGCCTTTTGAGGACAGCCTGATGGCCCTCGGTAAAATTGAGTTTGACCCCCCTGATAGAAGAACCGATACAGCCGCTAGGGGGCGCTAACTCACCCGTTTCTTCTTTTTTTGGCCTGTCAGACATCCGTAAACACCGGAAGTGACTTGTTATAATAGAAAACAATACCGGATTTTTAAGCTAGGTAGCAAAAATAAGAATAAGAGGATCTATTTTTTTTTTTTTGCATGAACACCCTGAAGAGTCACCATTATATTTAAAGACAGGTATTTCAGTATATGACAGGTAAGCATAAATGCAATATAATACTACTTCATGTTTGCTATCTAAAGATTGACATGGTTTGCTAAACCGATTGACCAGTTTTAATGTTAGCCACAAATCTAGTTTACCGGCCACTAACACAATTCTAGTGTCTATCTAAAAGTACTGGACAGATTAAAACACACGTAAAGTTGTTTTAAATGATGTTACTGAATAACTCGATTCTACTGAAGGTAAGTTAGCTGAAGTTAGCAACGCAACAACGTCAAGCGTAACAGCTAACAGTGTCGCTACCATTAAATTAAATATCTCGAATGTTAGCCACTGTCTTTGTTTGCATTTAGCTACGAATTGACAATGAAATTATCTAATTTATTACATCTTATGTCATAAAGCTGCGAAGATACAATTTGTGAAAGGAAGGGGAAACACAGCAATGTGTTTATAACATGCGTTAAATAAACTCTGTGTAATATATGCAAGTAAATATCACTATTTAAATCCATCAGAAGTGTCAAGCTAACATTAGAAAAACGAGTCCTTCCTTCATTCAAATGATCTGTGACGTGTCATGAAATGTCACAAACGACCCAGCCCTTAAAATCACATCCGAGTTTCTCTCCCTGGAAACGAGAAAGGGATGGAACAGTAGAGGAACAATTAACACATGAGCTTTGCTCTGGAATTGAAGGCGAAACGATTTCACTTGCTATAATGGCTTTGAGCAGACGACATTCGTATACCCCACGGGTGAGTTACACTCATGTTGAGAAAAAGTCTGATTTAGTTCATCTGTGTTGGTTTGTTCGATGCAGTATACATATAAAAAGTAAAGATTGTTCAAACCCACCCTTCAGTGTATATTTAAGACTCACCGGGTTGTATTTTGGGTCCTCATCAGAAGAGCGAGTTAGTCTGATTTGGGTAACTGTAGATGTCCTTCAGAGAACTTGAAGTTTTTGTTCGGTCAGTTAAACTTTTGTTCTCATCACCCTCAAGTTGTTTTTAGATTGGGTATTTTTCCTGAACTCTTGCTCCATTTCTTCTGCAATAACAAAATTCTGTGTTATATCCTCTAACATTATGCATCAGTAAACCTTTTCTATCCAACTTTCTGCCCTTTGCTTCAAAACTGGGAGGTGCTGTGACTTCACAGCCTCTGCCGCTGTATAAAAATGCAGTTCTAGTTTTGCATTGAATGAGCATCTTTGTTCAAGCAAGGCTGTGGTTTTACTTGTTTAATAGGAAGTCTCTTGTATTTCAGGACATATGACTGGGTGGACAAGTGTGTTTCTGTTTTTTTTTTGGTGCTGTAAGAATCTGTTTTCATTAAATTTGTTTTGATTCCTTAGAAGGCTGCTTATTGCAGCAGGGAGAATTCTGGAGAAGTTTTGGAGAATTTTTACATATAAATCAGTTTTTTTGTTTGGTTCTTTTTTATGCCTGATCCATAATATCAGACTTTTTCTGTTTTACATAATATCTCTAACCAATTTTAAGTAACTGAGAAATTCTCAAAACCATACATTTTCTGCTATGTAATGGCCTTGCTCCCTTTTGTAAGCAGTCTTCCTTTACTTTCTTTTTTCCACATGTCCACATCATTCTCTTACATGTCACTATTTACATTTCCCAAATCCTCCAGCTGACCAGTCCACTGATCAGCAAAATGAGCAGCACAGGAACAGTGGAGAGTGGCAAAGCTCCAAAGGTGGGTCACATTTACAATGCAGACAACCACTACAGAAAAAAAGCTAAAACTTCAACCAGTGTATAATTCCTGTCTCATCCTCTTGCCTCTTTTAGATTGGCTCTATAGTGGAAGTGATCGGGAAGGGGCAGCGTGGTACTGTTGCCTTTATTGGCGCCACCTTGTTTGCCACTGGGAAATGGGTGGGCGTCATTCTGAATGAGCCCAAGGGCAAGAATGATGGCACTGTGCAGGGAAGGCGCTACTTCACCTGTGAAGAAAATCATGGGATTTTTGTCAGACAGTCTCAGGTTTGTGATACCAATGTGTTTTGATGTGAAGTTGAACACACACTGTACAAGGCTGTGTGATTTAGCAGTTTTCTGCTATCAGTCTTTATGCTATTCTTCACTGATATGAAGGCATTGAAACTGTGCTAACAACCATGCAAAATAAAAGATTGTCACTGTGTCAACAAACCTATCCTGGGTTATTCATCTACACTGAACAGATGTTCTGTTTGTACAGATTCAGGTGGTGGATGACGGCTCCACTGCTACATCACCTGATACTCCTGAATCCGGCCCTGCAAAGACACTTAAACAAAAAGGTGAGTGTGAAGCACAGCTGTGTCTAAAATGAACGATTTTTAAGTCAAAGTCTATAACAAGAACACACAATATTTCTCAATTAATTTTTTTCAGACATTCATGAGACTCCAAAAACGACCAAGCTGGTAGGTTATCCTTATTTGAGCCTCATTACTTTTTTCCTCTGTCAGTTTCATAGTTTTTTGTTGTTTCCATGACTTGACTTTGAAGATCCTTCGGATCCTGTGGATTGCAAACACTGTGTTTTTGTTGTTGTTTTTTTGTTTTAAAGCATTTCATGAATTTGGTAATGATTAATGCTATCAATTTTACTCAACTTTGGCATGTCCAAATTTTAAATCTGTGAATAATTGAGACAATGTTAATCACTGCTGTTTTAAAATTGATTAGGTCAATTTTTAAGGAGTGGTCAAATGACCATCAAATCTCTCAGACATGTCCTTTGTTGTATCTCCTGACCAGCTGTTCTTTGTTGTTGCTGTTCACCTTTTCTTTATGATTCAGTGGAAATGAGTTTCTCCTTTTCCTCATTTTTGTTTTTGTGAATACCTTTTTCAGCTACCTGCCAACGTTAAGAAGGTAGAAATATTTAAATTCAGCACATTTGCCTGTGGCCCTGGTCGCTACTACTAAAATGGCTTTTCATCCTTTATATTAAAGTTACCCTTCTATGTGTTAACAGTTGCACTTGTCATGAATAAGTGTCATATTTTGCATTTTATTTTTGTTTGCTGTTGCTGAACGTCATATGTTTGTTTGCTCACTTTCTTCCGTTTACTTTATTATCTGGTGAAGGCAGCTATCATATATTTTGGAGATCATTATTTAGCATTTTGCACAGCATAAGGTCATCATAGTATTGTCTTTATCCCGCAACACAACAAAGTTTCGCCACAATGTGAATGCTTTTGCATGAGTCCTATGGCGTAATAGCTATTTCATTAAAATGGTGCATGCACAGGTTAAAAGTTCTGATCAGTGGACTTAAACTAACTGTTTATATGCTTCTTATTTGCTGCTGACATCTTATCCTGCCACTGGACATATGTGTGCGTGCGTGCGTGTGTGTGTGTGTGTGTGTGTGTGTGTGTGCGTGCACGCTTGTATCCATGTTCCTCTCTGCAACCTACCTCCTCCTCCTCCTCTCCTTCAGTCCTCTACTCGCCGCTCTGCCAAGGTGAGCCCTTCTACAGCAGACAGGAGACGTCAAACAGCATCAAATCAATGACTTACAACAGCAGCTCACCCCAAAACACCTCCTCATTTGAATGTTTGTAGCGTGCTGAGCTATTTAAATGAAGGGCACAGCTTCAGATGTTTGAAAAGCTTTCAAATGTCATACATGATTCCAACATTATAAGTACATAATTATCACGACACTACCATAGACTTGTTTGATAAGTATAATATTTAGGTTTATAATTATAGAATACACTTGAGAGGAAGAAAGCAGATTTCTGCAATCTCATGAAAGTTATCTGCTGTAGCTATAAAAGTGTTTTTTGGTGACATGGATGTGATACAAGTTTTTATCTACACATTGGAAAGATTTGGTCAATCTTTCAACATGGCTGACTACAGGTGGTGGTTGCTGGCAATATATTTCTGCTAATGCTTTGAATAAGTATGACGGTGGTGGTTGCTGGTTTAAGAGATGGCATGTTGTGATTAAATTTCATTGTACCTAAAATGAATCTATAGCATTGAAAGTAATTTCTTGTGATTATGATGTGCTTTTTAGTGGACACTAAATCAGGATGGTGAATGTTGATAGCATTTTATTTTTAATTTTCAGAAGATGGTTGTACTACTTTTCACTTATGAAACTGTCATATCCTTTATCTAATCAAAAACACTGTAAAAGTTTTGTTTTGAAACTTCAGACTAACTTTTCAGCTGAGATTCCAAAGTAATTTTTGAAACTACTAATCCAGTCCTTATGATCACACTGTGGCAGTGGAGCACCCAAGGTCGTCTGACGCCTGCCACCTCCCTCCCCTCCCTCTTGCTACGACCCTCCAGCAAAAGCAGCCTGCCACTGAGGGTAGGCTCTGTCACATTGGGGTATCTCACCTGTTACCTCACAGGGAGTGGTGATCTGCTTTATCACTGAACACTGGTGATTTGATGCCTTTCGGTGCACAGGTGCCGGCTCTACCACATATATGATCATAAAGCAGCATCTGTGTTTTCTCCCGGGAGATGTGTTTTATTAAATCACTGGTACAATATGTAGCAAGGCTTTTTTCCGCTTCTGCTGGTTTCACTGTGGGACAAGCTTTTGTTTTTATTATGGGGTTGTTAACAGACATTCAAATATTTAACACCTCACCATCTTAACTGTCTCCCACTTTTTTCCCTCCCTTCTTGATCTCCACATCCTCCAACACATATCGATGCTGGTTGTTAGGCATCCCGTGAGAGTTTGGCATCTTCTCTATCTGGCGATGTAAGCGAGGCTGGCCTGTCTTCCCACCAGGGTGCACTGGGGGCTCCTGTTGTCCCTCAGCCTGGAGGGTCACCTGCAGCAGCAGCAGCCCCTGTCGCAGCTACTCCAACCAAGGCGAGTCACTGACAGCTGGGACAGTAAACTGAAGAAAATATAGTCATAAAGACAATAATCAACATATTTCCAATGTTCCATTTCATATCATGAGGAATTTGTCAGAATATTACCATTGTAAAAGATTTTCAACCATGTCTCCATCTTGTTCATCTTTTTAATGAACTTGTTTCATTTCATCCATGTCGTTATTGTTCAACCAGGAGGAACCTGCCATTTCTAAGCAGGTAGAGTTTTTGTGTAATGGCTGCACGCATATCGATGACATCCGGCATGAGTTTACTAACAAACTCAAAAGGGCAGTACTACCCCAAGCACACTTTCTTAAAAGATAAATATGCTTTGGTAATGTCCTCACGGTGATGATGATGCATGGGTCTACTTTCCGGATGAAACTCTCAATTCTGCAATTATGTCTGGAGGGGCTGCACTGATCTTTCTTTCCCAGGCTAGGTAAATTCAGGTGAATCAATGGAGGAAAATAATTGGAAATTAATTTTGGGGCAGTCAGTTACATCTATAATATGTTTTGGTGTTGGAACCTAATCTCTCTGCCTTGAAAAAAACTATCCAGTTTATTGTCTAGATTAGCGTAACATTTTTCTCTTCTCACAGTACTTCCCTCCATGCATCCATTTCAGGAAGAGGAATCACTGCGTGCTCAGGTCAAGGACCTGGAGGAGAAGCTGGAAACCCTGAAAATGAAGCGAACGGAGGATAAGGCCAAGCTGAAGGAACTGGAGAAACACAAGATCCAGCTGGAACAGCTTCAGGAGTGGAAGACAAAGATGCAGGAGCAGCAGGCCGAGCTGCAGAAGCAACTCAAAGAGGCCAAGAAGGTATACGGAAATACCAAACACTAACAATTCATTAGTTCTTCTTGAGGTTTTTACATTTCAACATGGTTCATTTTCTAAACTTGGAATTAGTGAAACAAGCAGATCCACTATCAGTGTAGATAAAGGTTGTGATCTTCATTTTGTACTTCATCACACCAGGAAGCACGAGAGGCGCATGAGGCCAAAGACCGTTACATGGAAGAGATGTCAGATACTGCCGACGCCATAGAGATGGCTACTCTGGACAAAGAGATGGCTGAAGAGAGGGCAGAATCACTGCAAGTAGAGGTGGAATCACTTAAAGAGAAAGTGGAGGAGCTTTCTATGGACCTTGAGATCCTTAGACATGAGATTTCAGAAAAGGGTCTGTACTTAACTCACACATCCTATTCTCTACCGTTTGTCTTCCTCTGAATTTTCCTCTGTTATGTGTAATCTGTTTCTCCTGCAGGCTCAGATGGAGCCGCCTCAAGTTACCATGTAAAACAGTTGGAAGAGCAGAATGGTAGACTAAAAGAGGCATTGGTTCGGTCAGTCTAGTTTCCTTTAATTAAGTTTAAATAAGACATTATAAGGACTTCCCACAGTCTTTTAGCTGCCGGCAGTAATAAAACAAAACCTTTGTCCTTTTCTTTTCAAAGGATGCGTGACCTTTCTTCTTCGGAGAAGCAGGAACATGTGAAGCTGCAGAAGCAGATGGAGAAGAAGAACTCTGAGCTGGAGAGTCTGAGGACTCAAAAGGAAAAACTGCAGGATGAGGTCAAGCAGGCAGAGGCCACCATTGATGAACTGAAGGAGCAGGTAGAGTCAGCAAGAAACAAGATGAATATTAGTATAGATGCTGCTCAGCAAATTACGTTTCAGTTTACAGTGAGAATTTAACTGTGTGTCTGTGCATGCGTTTGTGTGTGTGTGTGTGTGTGTGTGCTTGTACCAGGTGGATGCTGCTCTGGGGTCAGAGGAGATGGTGGAGACCTTGACAGAGAGGAACCTTGATCTGGAGGAGAAAGTCAGAGAACTCAGAGAGACCGTCACTGATTTGGTTTGTACAGCTGGATTTATGAACCATACCTACCATAGTAGAACCTCTGACTTAAGTGTTTATGCAATGCAAGGATTAATAATTACATTCTCATGAAATGGCAAAATTGTGGATCGATTCTCACATTTGCTTGATGCTAAAGTTAATCAGAAAATGACCTGTGAGATTTTCCTCGCTACAACAGGAGGCTATCAACGAGATGAACGATGAGCTCCAGGAGAACGCCAGGGAGACAGAAATGGAACTGAGGGAGCAACTGGACCTGAGTGGAGCAAAAGTCAGAGAGGCTGATAAAAGGGTGGAGGCTGCCCAGGAGACTGTAGCGGATTACCAGCAGACCATCAGCAAATACAGAGATCTCACAGCCAGGTTACAGGTCTGTGAACAGGAAAAAAATAAAAGATGAGAGGCCATCTGGGCCACTTTTTGTGAGACTACATGTTTCTTTTTTCCTGTGCTCTAGGAGGCCAACAGGGAGCTCACCAGTCAGCAGAACGCAACCACCGAACAAGTTCAGCAACCTCCTGCTGAACTATTCGATTTCAAGATTAAGTTTGCAGAGACCAAGGCTTATGCCAAGGTAGGAACACCTCACCCTAGTGCCAGTAGAAATAACTGATGGAGACTTTGTTCTCGTCTCAAAATCTGAACGTGTCTCCAGGCAATTGAGATGGAGCTGAGGAAAATGGAAGTGGCTCAGTCAAATAGACAAGTTTCCCTCCTCACTTCCTTCATGCCAGACTCCTTCCTCCGTCACGGTGGAGACCATGACTGCATTCTGGTCCTTCTGCTCATCCCCAGGCTCATCTGCAAGGTATTAAAACAATACGTGCGCAGGTGTGTGTAGATGCAAACCTGATAGCTGATAGTTCATTAGTGCTTTGATTTTTCTAATCAGTCCTTGTGTGTGTGTGTGTGTGTGTGTGTGTGTGTGTGTGTGTGTGTGTTCTTGACACGTTAGGCGGATCTCATCAGTAAGCAGGCCCAGGAGAAGTTTGATTTAATTGGAAAGTTGGACGAAGGGCCCGGACTCAGAGGGCCGCGAGGAGAGCAGCGCAGTTTCGCTTCAGGACTGGTGTATTCCCTCAGCCTGCTGCAGGCCACCCTGCACAAATATGAACAGTAAGCACCGCAAATTCATCTCTCAGGCGTCAGAAATAAAGAATCACCAGAAAACCAAGTTGTTTCACAACAAAATGAATCCCTGGATGTTTTTCTGCCCTTTTCCCCTTCTCCCTGCTCTTGCTGTAGGGCTCTGAACTCCTGCGGCGTGGAGGTTTTTAAGCGAATGGGTACCCTCTACTCTGAGATGAGCTTCCATGAGCGCTCTCTGGATTATTTTATTGATCTGCTGCATAAAGATCAGCTAGATGAGACTGTTCAGGTGGAGCCTCTGACGAAGGCCATCAAATACTATCAGGTACCACAAGGCTAGTTTTACGTTGAATGACAGCTGTGTTAAAACACTCCCAGTGACAGAAGGAGACCACTCTATTTTCACAGCTAACATCAAACTCTGACTGAAGATCATATTTTCTTGAACTTCATTTTTCCATTTTTTCTTCCAGCAACTGTACAGCGTTCACCTGGCAGAACAAACTGAAGACTGCACAGTGCAGCTGGCTGACCACATCAAGGTACTTTTGGGGGTTTTTTTCATGCCAGTGTAAAAATCCTGGAGAATCCCAACAATGTAGCTCATAAAAAAGAAGAATATTCTTTAAGTAGAAAAAAATATCCCAATGAAAAAATGTGAGTTTCAAAGTCAAACCTACACAACAATACGGTAATAGGGATTCCAAAACCTAACCCATGCCACCCTATTCTCTCCAGTTTACCCAGACTGCCCTGGACTGCATGGGGGTGGAGGTGGCTCGTCTTCGGGCCTTCCTGGCTCCTGGGCAGGAGACCTCCGGACTCTCTCTCCTTCTAAAAGACCTGGACACTTCCTGTTCTGATATTCGACAATTCTGTAAGAAGATCCGCCGTCGCATGCCTGGAACAGATGTGGTCGGAGTTCCTGCTGCTGTCAGCTTTGGACCAGAGGTGTGGAACACATTTGCCATACCCAAACTATTAATATGTGTCCTTTTCTGTGAGCTACACGCGTTTGACGTATCATTTCATCCTGAGGTGTCGGAGATGCTGATGGAGTGCAGGCGCCAGCAGACCCGTGTGGTGGCTGTGCTTCAGGAGGTGGCTGCAGCTGGAGCTCAGATGGTGGCTCCACTGGCAGAACAGGACGGGCTCAATGCCCTCAAGCTAGAGGACATCGCCTGCAAGGCTGTGGAGCAGGTAGTCTGTCCTAATGCTATATTGTCATTTGTGAAATCCTGGTTGGGGATTATTGTAACCATGTCCTAAAGCAAGTCTTCTGAGAAAGTTGTTGACCTCAGAAAGAGGGAGCCGTTATATTTACTCTTTTAAATCTGCACTTTTTTCTCCTAGATGTATGGATCTCATGGTCAGAGTGGTCCAGAATGTCTGCGTCAGTCCTGTAGCTCCATCATGACCACCATGAACAAGATGGCCACAGCCATGCAGGAAGGAGAGTATGACTCAGAGAAACTTCAGGGCAAGGTGTGTTGATGCGTCAGCATTCACATAAATTAGCAGCAGTCATTTGTCACTTCTTTCTGACTTTAAATGTTTGACTATTTGATCATGAACTCAGGCTCCTCCAGTGGAGCTAAGAGCGTCCACCGTCAGGGCGGAGATGACCGACGCTGAGGGGCTAGGAGTGAAGCTGGAGGACAGAGAGACTGTCATCAAGGAGGTCAAGAAATCACTCAAGATTAAGGTGAAGAACTCATGTAAACCCCTCCCCAAAGTCCCCCTCAACCTTTCTCTGTGAAGCGAAGTGGGAAATCATCAGATTGGTAAGATTGATAAGCCTCTCTTCCACAGGGCGAGGAGCTGAGCGAGGCTAACGTTCGCCTCAGCCTGCTGGAAAAGAAACTTGACACCTCCACCAAAGATGCCGACGAACGGGTGGAGAAGATTCAAACTAAACTGGATGAGAACCTGGCGCTGCTTAAGAAGAAAGAAAAGTAAGACCAATAAAGAAGCTAACAGAGCTTTTCTTTTTCCTGCTCACTCACCTTCTTCGCTCTTCTACAGAGAGTTTGAGGAGACGATGGACGCTCTGCAGGCTGATATCGACCAGCTGGAGGCGGAGAAGGCAGAGCTGAAACTACGTATTAACACTCAATCAAAGATGACCATTGAAGGGCTGGTATCACGAGGCCCACCGGCGTCTGGAATCGCCTCCATTGTTCAGGGCTCTGGTGTGTGGCATCTTCCTAGCATCTCGAGATGTGTTTTACATGTCTTTAATGTCATTGTGCCACTACAGTAGGAGTAAATGTGTATTCCTACCAGGTATCAATCCGGTTTTGAGACCTTGTGATATGAACACTGTCCACAATCTGGGATAGGGAGGGTGAATCTCTCTCACCATCCTTCATTGTGTCTACAACAGGTGTGCCTCCGTCCCTGGCTGGAGCGATCCAGATAGTCGACTCCCCCCTCCTGAGGCAGCAGGTGGACGCTCAGAGAATGGGCATCAAACACCTTAAGAATGAAAATAACAGACTCAAGGTACATGAGTCTTGGTCCCTATACTATGTTGTGGGATTATACTCTTAAAATTAGTAATATTAACCTAGACTGTATTTTCCTCTAGGCTGAGAAGATGAGAGCTCAGTTGGCCTCCCTGCCTCCACTTTGCCCTCCAAAACTTCAACAGGTGACCAAAGATGGGACTCTGCCTCCAGAGGGGTTAAACACAGGCATCTATCGCAGGACTGAACAGCTGCTGGCAACCCTGTTGAAGCTGAGCGCAGACGTTAAAGTGGTTGACGTCACTGGAAAGACTGCAGGTGAGTTGAAGTTTTTAGGTTTTACCGTCAGGAGTGAGCGCTTACTGAGTGAGCCGGTTCTGGTTTTGGCTTTCTTCCAGTCAGCGCCAGCGCCCAGCTGCTCGAGCAGACGGCTCGACTGCAGAGCCTTAGTGATGCGCTCGACAAACTCAAGGTGACGACTTCGGAATCACATTTGATCGCTTTTGCACATCTGTGAGCTGATAGATGGACAAAATCACACGTTTTGGTTTCCGTTTCAGGGGGAGGTCGCTGAACATGTCGTCTCGTATCACCCTGGAGCAAAAGCCTCCTCCGACTTCGCCACCTTCCCGGTCTCCTCCTTCGTTAAGGTAAAATTCATGTGGACGTAATTGTGTAGAGTTCAAAGATTTCAATACTTCCATCTCACATGTTTCACAGGCAAAAGAAGAAAAACAGGGAGGAACCATGTTTGTTGGCCGTGTTGCCATTCCTTGCACACCTGGACAGGAACAAGTCCATCGCCTCGTCCTGTCCCAGCAGCAGCTGCAGCAAGTGCACAACCTCCTCATGGCGTAGTCCGGCACGCCAGCCGCTCACAGCCATGACTGACATCAAGAAAAATGTCTTTTCATTCCTGCCTCCACTTAATTTCTCCACTCTGTATCACTTTTGCTTTTCACTGTTCTCAGGAAATTCTATCCATTATTTATACAAGATATCGAACATCACTAATCAATTAGTGGCACATCATTTTCAAATGAAGTCTAAATGGTTTTGATGTGTCTGTGTCTGAAGTTTTTACGCACCAGTTTTTCAACTCTGGAAAATGGGAATGGGATGAGTCATTTCTACTGCACTTCCTTTGTCTTTTCTAATTGTAGTCAATAAATACGCTTAAGTCTCCATGCTACATTGTGTGTGTCATCTGTTAACAAATGCAGTGCTTCAAAATCTAAGATACCAGTTCAAGTAGTTTCATTGCTATTGATAAGTCTACCTCTGTGTGAGAACACCTTACAATTATATTCTAGCTCAACTGAATGTAATAATACCAAAAAAAACCTTTAGTCTCTTATAGACTCCTTTATTAGCAAAAATCAGCAAGTTAGAAAAGTAATTGTTTTCATTTTCTGAGCATCAATGTTATTGTTACACATTTAAAGGTTAATAGGAAAAACTTTAAATGAAAAATGTAAAATTACATTTTATTGCCAAGTACAGATAAACAAAAATCTTAAGAAATAGCACCAACAGAAAAAGTAAAGGATTACTATGTATTTATGTCAGATATTGACGGAATTCAAAAAACAGTGATCAAAGCCTCCTGGTTTTAGCTTTGCATTTGAAATAATCCTGCAAAAGACTAGCAGATGTAAAACTCCTGCATCAGTAGTTGTGGAGATGGCGGCCATACTGACTGCACATGTATGGAGGGTGGTATCGTCTGGTGTGGTTCCTCCTCACATGGTGATGACGATAGTGCTCGTAGGGCTCCGTGTAGTAGAAAGGGCTGCAGTCGAGATCTGCAAAACAAAAAGAGAATGTAAAGATTATCAGCTCACAGATACTAAAGCACAGCAATGAAATGCCTTTTTGATGGAGAAAAACGAAACAGTGGTTTTGGTTGCTCTGCCACATTGATACCAGTTTGTACACACTTACCATATCTAACTTGTCTGTGCATTAAGTTATGGCCTCGTGGCTGAGGAGCTGTGAGAGATTAGGAAAGACCGACAGTAAAGAACATTAAATTCAGGTGAAATAACCTCAAGAAATGTGACTCCAACAAAATGCTGCTCTGCTATCACACTGAATTAAAAAAATGAACAGGAACATTCTCATATGACATTAGTTTTAACTGCTGATTTGCTAAACTGAGGAGGACAAGAAGCTGGATGGTTGCATGTTTTCTTACCCTTATATAAAAAGTTGTTGTCAGTAGGAAGGCAGTGGTAGTTAGGGAGACGGTTCCTGCCTGTGCAGTATAGTCCCAAAAAAAGCAGACATGCATTAAGAAAGACGTCAATAACTCACGAAAGTGTAAGTCCAAAGTCTACATTGTGTACTGATCTAAAACCCAACAACGGAGTTCATCTCCAAGATTCAACAGCAAAGAAGACAGGGTGTTATTGTGACACAGAAGTCATATTTCTTTGTTCTTTTTGAGCCAAAAACAGAAATATGTCCAACATACAAATCATCATCATCATCATCATCATCATTATCATGAGTCTTACCTGCAGGTTTAGTTTTATTTCTGTAAGATGATTGCTGAGCAGTAACCTCAGAATGCTCTGAGGACGAGAAAAAGTCATAGCAATCTAATTTAATGAATTTACTTTTAAATCCCAATTTACTGTGGTAGTCTATTATTTACTGTGTGTGTATGTTATCTGCAGTCTTGCTCCTCACCGGGCATGAACACACCCCAGGCCTGTGCACTGTGGCGTAACAGCAGCGAGGTTATCCTGCGATGAGCTAGGGCATCCCAGTGGACTCCATCTCTGGTCCGAT
This sequence comes from Antennarius striatus, assembly GCF_040054535.1. NCBI lineage: Eukaryota > Metazoa > Chordata > Actinopteri > Lophiiformes > Antennariidae > Antennarius > Antennarius striatus. The sequence continues at coordinate 6,784,754 of NC_090798.1, read as the reverse complement.
GGCGCAACAACAACCTGAACTGGAAGTGAAGGTCCAACACATCCATTCCGTAAAAGTCAGCCAGAGTCGCGCTGTAGAAGTTGGCTTCAATTACGTCGTAGCGCAGCTGAGGAGCCTTGTACGCAACCTGAAGAGAACAGAGACAGAAGCTTTAAACGGTGGAGGAGCAGCAGCCTGGAGAAAACGGGGAAAGAAATGATCAAAAGGACTTCAGCATCAAACTACAGTCTTTACAAGCCAAGACAATGATTTGGTTTGATGATACAAACCACATGAAAGTGCTGTTGAAAGTTGATAGGGACTTTCTATGGTAGATTGCATGTCTATTCAACACAAATCACCATGTCTGGATATGATATAAATCGGGAAATTAATTATTATTTTTTAATTAATGTTTACATTAAGTCTTTCATATGTATGCTTTGCTGCCTTTTAAGGGACAACACCTTTTATTTAAATGTTTTGTAATTTGCATTAGCACAAACGAACACTGGAAGTTTACCTCAGGAACCAAGAATCCGCCTCTGATCGTCTCTCCTACAGGCATAGTGAGGTTCCATATGACCAGGCTTTCATCAGGCAGGATTCCATTCAGCTCAGCAAAGAACTTCTGGAGGTTCGCCTTGTAGTCATCCATGGATGTGGACAAGTATCTAGAAAACCCAATATGGATACAGATGCACTGAAGAGCCAATTCCTTATCCAAGTTAGATCAGGACATAGGGGCTTATTTCTTTATTTATTCCATCACCTGTTGGTTAAAAATGTCATGTGTGGCGTAGATGGGAGGATTTAGGTGTTTGAACCAAACCACTTCACCTTGAAATATCCCAAACACAGGAGTTGACAATGATTACATCTGGTTTCAAGCCATGCCGGAACTCTTCTAGGATACTCTGCATGTAGTGTGAGTAGATGCGTGTCACAAAGTAGTAGCGGACAAGGTGGTGGTCGGACTGGAACTGCCGAACTTCTCTGTAATCCGTTCCATTATGCATTTCACTTCGACAACCACCATCCACCAGGCAGTCCTGTTCAAAGCTCAGCTCACCCTGAAGGGAAAGACATGAGAGAGTAAAGAGAACAGGAATAGACAGAGATGGAGGACACAAGCTAACAACTAGGGAAAGACTTGACTGTGGGCCATGGATTGATCGTGGGAGGCAGCCAAGTAATTTTAGGGACAGTAAAATGTTAAAACAAGACACAAACACTGCTGTCCACTTTGTCATAACCGGCTCGTTGGTTTCTACTTAACACTGTGAGGGACGGCATGGAAACACATCCCTATACTCTGTGAAAAGATCAAGTCCACTGTCCAAGAACAAGTCCACCGATTCTAAAGACACCTTGAACTTCTACTCCTCACTTACTTTACTCCTGAGTTGTTCTGAGGAGAGATATTTCTCCTTCTGCAGCAACAGAACAAGATCCTTGTACACCGACCGCTGAACTGAGGACGAGACGTCGACATCATGAAATACGACCCACGCTCACATTTATTAAAACCCAAGGGCTGGTGGAGATTTGACAACTAAAAATTATAAAGGGCACAAAAATAGAAAACTAGTAGAAACACATAGGAACAGGAGTAGATTAGAAACTCACCTGGAAACTGATTTAAAGTGTGATTATTATCACACTCTATGAAGCATTTCTAACAGATATCTTTATAGTTTTACCATTTATATATATGCATTAGCTCATTGCACACACCTCTTTATACATTGTACATTTCTGTTTATTGTGTACAGTATTTTAGTGTTAGTTTTCTGTATTGAGTCTAGTTTTTGCTCATTGCACTCTGCATGTCCTCTTTGTGCACTAATCCTGCTAAATGTGCCTTCAATTGCTCCTTTAGGTTACAAATAAAGTTTTTTTGAATTGAATTGAATTTCCTGGACAGGTAGCTGTAAAGCTGCGTTAGCTGTCAGCTACTAGTGCAGGTGGAGCAGAATACTCACTGGAGTCTCCCAGAACCACAACGAACTTGTTGTGGAGCAGCTGGGCAGCCTGCTGGTGGCTCACACGCTGCATGAGAAATAAACACATGCTTCACGGTGATCACTGAGAATTTAAGATCTATTTATGGATGTTAAGTGAAGACAAGAAGATATAAACTCACCATTGTAGCTTTTAGGGGAAGATCGCAGCTCTAGCTTAACACACAAACTGGTTGGTCACTAATTGGTATCTTGGCGTCAGTAGTTCTCACTCGCTATAATTTTAAAGTTATCTGGATATTTTTGATTTGCACTTTTAAATTAACCGGCAACACAAATAAGCTACGTAAAGGTTACGGCAAATACCGAATTATTTCTAATAAAAATCCACTCCTTCGTCTCACGTCGGACAGACGCCTCCAAATCAAAGATACTTTAAAGACCGTCGTAAATGTCAAATTTCTTCAAATGCATTGTTTTAACCGGGCAGCTGATGTAGTACAAAATAAAGATTTTTTTTTAAATCAATTTACTTTTGTGATGTATTTTTATATTCAGTCAATCACAGTTATTTGATGATTAAACACAAATTAAGATGCTGACTAACAACACTATAAAATGTAGAAGAATGTTTTGGTTGTTGTCAGACCTGACTAGCAGCAGTCTACAACATATTGGTAGAACAGTGTTCTGCCGGTACGACACAAGTGTGTCCGACATTTACAAAAGTCACCCAAACACCCCCAGAAACAATCCCTCAACATAATCAATGTCAAACACCAATTGGCTAAATAAAATCACTACCCCACATTGCACTTTAATCATTTTAATCACATTCAAGACAGTTAAACTTAGTGTCATAAAGAATGCAAATAGTGCTTGGTGTGTTTTATATCAAGATCAAATTTTGATTTAATGTTGATTAACACTGCAGACACTTTTCCACAATTTCAATCATTACATCCAAAAACAAATTCTCAGCTAACCTACATTTTAGTATAAGATTCAGCTTTGAATTTAGTAGAGGGATAAATGACATCCATAAAAATCTTTAGTAAAAATGGAATAAATATTTAAAATCTATATTAAACATATGTTTGCAAAACACATTATGTCTCTTTATTTAATTGCCTTTTAGAAACAGTGAAGATGAATACATGTTTGTTCAAGTCATACTCTAACACTCAGAAATCATCGTCATCGTCAAAATCTGTCATTTGTAACAGATCTTTTTTCTTCACTTTTTGCTCCTCTTCTTTTTCCTTCTCCTCTTCCTCTTCTTCTTCATCAGTTTTTTCGTCATCTTTCTTTGTCTCACTCTTCTCGTGAAATTCCTGGTATATCCCAGCTAGAGCTTTTGCTGCTTCCAGAGAAACTTTTAGATTTCCAATCACTTCTTTGTCTTCATCCACACTCAGAACTCAAGAAAACAGAGACAGAGACATATTAAGAAAAAAAATGTGCAAGTGGTCTTAACTAATAAGATATACACAGAACAGAAACCATTTTTGCATGTGTTTGTTGTTCTCAGATATCACATTTCTGTTTGTTCAAATTATTTCTAAGAATCTTGAATTCAGTGGTCGTCCATTAAGAAAAACAGAGGCAAACTCCACAAAGAGCACACAAACACAAAACCTACTATCAATTTGTTGTTCAGAAACATCATTTCCTGTGAGGAGTAGTTCATGCAGGTCCAGAAAAGCATGTCCAACGTCCACACACTCCTCGTCATCATCCATTGGCTCACTGACAACTGTGAACTTTAACCTGTAGCCAGGACATACAGTCACTCTGTTTAAACCTGTGGTGCTTAAAGTGCAGGGGCAAAAACTGATGTGTCTACTCATGTTAATAACCCTACCTTCCTTTGTTGGGGTCACTGCCCTCCAGCATGGTGTAAAGGTAATGCCTGAGAGGAGCAGAGTGGGATCCATCCACATAAATCACTGAGAGAGACAAATCAAGATATTTAAGGCTCATAAAATGACAGCTTTCTAGAAATTAACATTAAAAAAAAGACGAGCCACTATTACCTCGTGTGAAGTTGTAGTGAATTTCCTCCCCCTTTGTGGGCTTCCGGAGGGACATGGGTGTTTCTGTCGTCTCCATTGGGACGCCCAGCAGCCGATACTCCACATAAACACACTGAAAGGACTTGTCCAATGCCACTCGAGAGGACGGTTCCAACGTCAGAGACAGGATCTCAACTCTCAACTTGTCTCCCTGAAATGTACGAGATTCTGTTGATTTTTTTGTTGTTGTTTTGCAATAGATTGAGAGCACAGACTGTCATATTGATATATTTATGTATCACAGCTCATTTAGAAAGGGCAAAAAGATCCACACATGATTTTATTAGTACAAAATGATAATAGTGTTCTGTTTCTCTTCCATTCATGTATTTTCCCAGTTTTACTGAGTTCATACCTTTCTCACTTTTCTTTTCGGTGGACTGATGATAATGTCGCTTTGTGTGGAGCTCGACTCTGAAGATTCGCTGTCAGTAGCAGCAGCTGTGTTAATTGAAAAAAAAAAGGGATTAATTTTATTTTCTATTTAGCTAGCTGAGCTGAAAATCAATGGGTTTGAGGTCAAACACATAATAATTGTCCGTGAGGCTTCACATTACTGGTAGAATGTTAAGTTGGAACAGGTTTTTAAGCCCATTGTGTGGACATGAATAGTTACCACTCTCACTCCTCTCCTTTTCCTCCCCCTCCTCTTTATCCACCGACATGGAGGGAAGGTCCTGAGAAAAAGAAATCAGATATGAGCTCATTCACAAGCCAGTTGTTATTGTGATTACTGTGCTTGTTTTTTGGGCAAATTTGTGAGAACTCCTACATGAGTCGTAGCATCACTGGAAGAGCCTCTCCTTGACATTGTGGCAGGTGATTGTCTGGAAGACGTCCCCTCAGAACATCTGAAATAAGATTATAGACATTTACTATTTCATCAAAAAACATTTGCAGTAGAAGTCATAACTTCTACCCGGAGAAGAGAGTGCTGGGGGTTCATCTAGCTTCTAATCATAATTTGAAATATCAGAGATCTTTATGAAAAAGATGAGAACATTTCCATCCTACTTCCTTGTTTGATGACGGGCTGGAGTGATTAGTCGGGGCTCATGTGTCAGATGAAGTGTGGGCTGGTGAAGGTCTGACGATCTCTTGGTGGGTCTCTTCCTGTCTGTGGACTTGCGTGGGGCCAAAGAGGACTGTTGCTCTGGTCGTATGTTCTGATAGCTTTTCTGTTTATCTGGCGGCGGGTGAGACTATAAACAGACACATATACCAGTGAAAAAAAGACTTGTCACGCCTGAACTAACACAAGTCTAAAAAAAATTGTTCCTGAATGAAACTATTCACTCTAGATCTGTGTGATACTTGAAGTAAAAGAGTTTTCCAAAAAGAAAAAAAAATATTGCTGCTAAGTTTCACTATATTCGTTCCACTATATCAGAGTAAATATTTCCAAAAGCACTACATGAAACAGATAACTTGCATCACCTTCACTCTGGGCTTGGCAACAGGCCTCTGTGAGGCTTCAACTCTCTCTTTCCTCCTCTCCTCTCTTTCCATCGCACTGTCCTGTCTTCCCTGTTGACCTAGCACAGTGCCCACTGATGGCTGGAAAGGGTACTTCCATTTTATCATGACCCTGACCATGCCCCGTGGAGCGCCAGCCGGATCCCTCAGAACATAGTCACCTGGCAGGATAGAGGTACAGACAGGTGACTAGCTCGTATGGATCCAGTTGTTCTCGAACAATAACACAACATTAAAATGGAGAGGTGTCAGTCTTCTCTCCATTCTTGAAAAAAATAATAAATTGTAAGCTATTTTGAGCAAATGTTAAGCATTTTCACAGTTTTTCTGTCTCCCTCACCTCTGATCTCCCCACCTGTGGCCAGTACTCGCAGTGGGATGGGGGTCTTTGCCAAATAGGTTGGTTGTACCTGGTCATCGCTGTCATCAAACACATACACCCACAGGCTGCTGGACCTGGATAAGAGTAGAGTCCAACATCGAGGTTTTACAGGGACAGGGATTATCTGTAGTCAATTACTGAAATGTGTTAAATACGTTAGATAAATTTAAACTCACCTCAGGTACTGCAACACATCAGCTGTCACTGCTAGTGGGTAACTTTCGGTGTCATTGAACACCGGGTCAGTGGTGCATTGTGCTGTTTGAGATACATGAGGCGGCAGGTCATAGAGCCTATACGTCAGGTAGGCATCAGGAATAAGTCCGGGCCAGCGAGTATTCAGGCCAACGCAACGCTCCATCATAACCACCAATTCATTGGGTATCCCTCCTCCATAGTCATGTAACTGCTGTAAGAACATATATTGTACATGTGTATTTTACACGTACTGTGAATATACAGTATATAAACTGATGGACAGGCAACTCATTCTTTTTCACCTCATAACCAGAGTCTTGCCAACCCAGAGAGATCTCCACAGGGGGTTTCCTCTCAGCTCGTCTCTCCACCGCTTTGTCAGCTGGTTCCACAGGATCGAATAGACACACCCAGAAATCCACAATGCCAACAATTTCACCCTCGGAGCCTTGGAGAGAGGCAGATTTTTAAAAATGGAAGGTGCCTGTACAAAGTGCAGGAAATAAGCACCTAGTTGAGTTACTGATATTATTCACCTGTGATGTTGACATGTCCACTAATGCGCTCCCCTCTCCTTTCCATGGCACCCATGAGGGACATCTGTCCCCTTCCATGTGTCACAAACTGGACACCCCCTAATGCCTGGTGGAGCTCCACTTTCACCTTTGACCCCTGACCTGCCAGCCTGCTCAGATCTCGAGCTGTTAGGGCGTAACGCGAGGTGAAGCTGTAGTTGGGTTGGCTTCCTGACCCCAGAGGAGTGGAATGTACCTCAAAGTCCAAGAGGCTGTAGGTGCAGAAGGTCACAATGTCATCTTCGGGATGGATGCTGTACATAGTACGGAGGCCTGTTGGGGTGAAGTTGGCAGCCTGAAGATACAAACCAGGAACAGCGGATTTGAAGTTCATGGGAAATGCCCCAATGATGAAAAAAATACCACATTCAGGGAAAAGATTGGAGTTTTTGGCACCTTTAGGTGGATCTCCAACAGTGACTCCCCAGCCCTCAACTGAGAAAAAGGCATGTCATCTTCAATTGACTGCATCAGTTCCTGGTCTCCAGACGGCCACGTGTACTGTATTGGTACAGTCCGTTTGTAGTTCCTGGGGCTGTACGCTAACTCCTTTAACTGAGCTTTAGAGTGCAATAGAAAAAAAAAAGTTTCAATATCGTAAAGGTTGCCCCTTTTGCTACCAGCTTCCTTACATTTCATCCACAGCAAGAAGTGTGGATGGTCATACCTTGTAAAGTGCTGATCTGACGAGCTCTTTTAGATAAAAGTTTGTCTTTCTCTGCTATCCTCTTCCTGCCCTCCTCCTTCTCTCTCTCCATCATCTGGTTGATGGTGTTCAACTCTTCCTTGGGAAGAAAGTTTGAATGAAGTTCAGTTTAGAGACACATTTAAAGAGAAGTGGGAAGGCAACTGCATGATCATCACTGCTAGTTGTAATTCTGTGATAGCTTCATGTATTTGACAGATGTTTTGTATGTTTGTGTGTACCTGCAGGTCTTTACTGATTCTGTGTTCCATGAGTAGAAGGTTTCTAGTTTTTTGTAATTCCAACACAGTTTCTGCATGTGATGCTTGGATGTTTGCCAGCTCACGAGGTGAATCCTTTAACTTATCATCAGCCAAGAGGAAAGATAACCCCACCCTGCTCTCCTGCTCCATCCTAAAAGCCTGTTGTCAGAGGCAAAACACACTAAAAATAGTTTTATAGTGATTTATACAGAGATAAAAAACAGAGATAAAAACAACTTTGCCAACCTTGATCTGCAATAGAGTTTCGCTAAGCTCCTCAATACTCATGTCAAACTCCTGGAATAGAGAAAAAAATAGGCGTTCAGGCAAGGGTAAAAGGATTACTGTATGAAATGAACAGAAATATTGATTTCTTCTTCTCTGACCTTGCTGATTGAGTCCAGTCTGCCCTGCAGAATAGAAACCTGCTCTCGGTACTGCAGAACCTCCCGTTCCAGATGCTCCTGTTTGGCTTTCGTCATCACAGAAATCTCTGCATTAAACAACAGACAAATTAATGCCATCAAACACTTGTCAACTGCTTCACCTATGACGAATGTGTCAACTGTCTGTGTTGGACAACCTCAAATCCATCCATCAAACTAAAGCAGCACCATGGTGAGATTCCCACCTCTTTCTCGCTCCCTCTGTTCCTCTAATATCTCTTTCTCTTGTCTCAGCTTCTCCTTTTCCTGCTCCTGCCATCCCATCTCATTCCTCTCCAATTGCAGCCTATCCTTCAGTCTCTGGACTTCCATCTTGTAGGTGTTTTCTCCCAGAATGTCTCTCTTTTGGTCCACCACTTTTTGCTTGTCAACTTGTTCATTATGGCTGCATTGCACAGATAAAGTACTAGGAGGGACATAATGTAAATAAAGAGTATAATACGTAAAACAGGGAGGACTTTCTAACTTATTCATGATTAAATAACTCCTATATAAAGTCAAGTATTGTTGCTCTTGCGTAGATACCTGTTAGTGAACTTTTCTTACCTCTCTAGAAGAGTGTCATAGTTTTCCTTAATTAGATCCCTTTCTCTCTCAACGTCTGATATTCTTTCCTGTAGCTGAACGGAGTCAATAATGATAGAATTAAAGAATGCATCATGTTGTGTGATCTCTTCCTACTTTGGATTACAAGGGAATACTTATGTGATACCTTATCCAGGGTCTGTCGGGACAGGGAGGAGGAGGTAAGTTGTCCCTCCAGTGCCACAGCTCTCTCTCTCTCCTGCTTCAGCTGCCCAGTTAGCTCCTCCACCTTCTCCAGCAGAGCTCCCTGGTTTTCCCTCAGTGACTTATGACTCTGAGGCGATAATCAAGATTAGTACCACCACCAATATATTTATGTTAACTATCTGGCTGTTTGTTTAAAACATTCACAAAGCTTGTTGATTTACAAAGTATTTACCTCTTCCAGCTGATTCTCATATGTCTGGAAAGAAGGAAGAGAGAGATATTTTGAGGAATCAACTTGGATTATGCATCTAAATTAAAAATCTGATGTGATCAAATTAAGAGATAACAGGAAAGAAAATGAAAAAATTTGCTGACAAAGAAAGAAAATTAACCTCTTGCAGGTTGTTAAACTTCTCCTGAATGACTCTGAGGGCGGTGCCTTTTTCTGACAGTTGCTTTTGTAGACTGATCAAATCCACGTTTTCTCTGATGCTTATTCTGACATGGAGAAAATGTAATTATTTTTGATGATGTAATTGTAAAGCAAGTCATTTCAGCTGTAACTAAAATAACGGTGGACAATGATGACTAACTCAGGCACTCTACCAACTGAAGTAGTTGTATTTCTGCAACCTGAGTTCTACCTGAGTTTGTCAGCCTGTTGCTTCCTGATTTCTCTCATGGTTCCATCGATCTCTTTCTCTTTGTCTCTCAGAGTGTCTCTGAGGGCTTGGGCAGTCATCTCCAGCTCTGCAACCCTCACCTGCTCTGCTCCATTGGACCTGCTGAGACTGTGAGATGAGGAAGGGTGGATAAAGATCAGGGTGGAATCATTAAGTCAGATGTATTTGTTGTGTTTTTCCAGTTATTGATTGAAGTAGATAATTCAGACTCTAACTTTGCATGAACACATACTATGAATACTGTATTTTTGATGTAGAACACTGAATATCACAAACTAAGAGTTATCTTGCTCTGCAGAAAGATATTTTCTGAAAGATTTTTCATTTCATTTGTGCTGCCCTGCATTTCATCACACACTTACAGTCTCCCCATCTCCGCTCTGGTGTCGTCCAACATCGGGCCAAAGCGAGGCGGGGCGGTCTGGGCTGACCTCCTGACACCACCCTCTACTTCCACGCTTTTAACTGGGAAGATGAAGGGGAAGAAGGTTAGAACTTGACAAGAGAACAGTGGTGGCCCTGGCCTCACATATACACACACACACACACACACACACACACATTTATTTGTTTTATATGCTGTGCGTCCTCCCAAGTCCAGAATGTGCTGTTTGGCCAGGCTCAGTTTGTTTTGCAGCATCTCTTTCTGGCCCTCCAGCTTGGCCACATGGGTTTCCAGCTCCTGGATGGTATCCTCCATGTCTCTCTCCTTCACACCGCTGGACCCCGGATGGGTCTGACTAAGACGCATCAGTCTGGTGGACATCCTAATGCAAGGAAGTCATGTTGAGGGACTTGTTTTCTATCACATCATATTGGTCATATCATATTGATGGGCTGGATTTTGCCTGAACAGTTGGTTTAGGTACAGTCATTGAGGAACATTGACTCATAAGCTATGGGTCTCATAAGGTATGATTCGTATTACCTGCGTAGCCTCTGCTCCTGTGTGTGGGTGTGTTGTCTCAGCACACTATTTTCCTCTTGCAGCTTGAGACATAGATCCTCCAGATGCTCTCTGGGAAACCGAAACAGGCGTTGAGGATCTGAAAGTAGGATTTTATTAGTAGGAATGTCACATAAGCACGTTTTTGGTTGAAAGTATGATTTGCAGTCTGAGAGTGGTTTTACCCTTTGTCTTCATGAAATGATGCTTCTTCCATGGCTTGACACCTCGGACAGTATCTGAGGAAAAACAGAAGGATTTAGTCAAATGTCATTTTCTTTCTGTCTGTCTGTCTGTCTATCCATCTATCTATCCATCCATCCATCCATCCATCCATCCATACATACATACATACATGCATCCATTTATCGAAATACAAAACATTTCTAATGTAGAATTCAAAATGTACACACAAACCTGTGACAGTTGGCACCAGTCCCCCTCTCATTGGTTCCACATCTCTGACTGGGAGATCCCCAGCTGTCTCATCCACTACTGGTGACATCACACCTCTCTCATCTGAAGTTACAAATGGAAGCAAAACTCTCTGATCTGCTGAAAAAAAAAAGTAAGTAAATAACTAGTTCTGTTCGAGGATTCTACTCATATATTCCTGTCCTAAATTTTGCCAGTATTTTAAATACTTTTAAATACTGATATTACATTTCAAATACTTTTAAATATAAATCTTAGCCTTAAAAGGTCACCATCATCAGTCCTCAGCCTAATTTTTTTTAATGAAGAAAGACAACATTTTAGGGAGGATTCATTTATTTTTTAGCATCACAATAAATAGCAGAAATGATACTGGTCTGGTTGTTATGCTTACATTCCCTTACGCAGACACTGAAAATGATACTGACAAAAGAAATGACTTACCTTTGTCCGCTGGCCTAACAAATACATTTGACTTCAGGGAGACTTCAAACTGTTCTGGTTTAATTCTGTTCTCTACATGTGTAGCTCCACCCCCATCTTGGATGACATCAATTTTAACCCCCAACCCCCACCCACCTAAAGTCCTTGTAGTTCTTTCCCTACAAGTGTGTCCTAGAACTGATTTTTTTGAGGGAACAACAGTAACGAATAAAGACCATGCAATGAATACAAATTTCTGTGCAAGCATTTAGCTCAGGTGACCAATATCAGTTGGGAATCTACAGAATCTGTCTGTTTAAAGTCTATATTTAAGTCTATCCCAGTGCTCCATCTGTCTTCAGGCTAATCTCATGTCTGGGATAATCTTCTTAACATCCTGCCAGGTTGTAAAATCTAAGACATGAGCTGAAGTTTGAGGTTGACTGGCTGAGGACAGTTTTTATTGGGGAAGGCAGATTTAATGACTGGATTTGAGGTGTTACTTTATAATAGAACACAAAAAAAGAGGATGAAAAAGGAGATGAAGGATGTTAGTGTATAAAACAAATAGAACAGTTTGCAATTTTATTGATGCAGTGGCATGACAGAAACAGCACATATATATACAGTATGTGTGTGTGGAAATTTATTAGAAGGCACTAAATGCACAGTTTCACAGAAAACACTGATGATTTTAAATGAGCTCATTTATTTGGATTCAGTTAATTTAGGTAATTATAGTTCATATCCATACTTTTAATACCATGATCACTTCTTTCAGTAAATTAACAGTAGCTGACAAATGGTGCGCTGTTCTGTAGTTCAGTCAGTATTGATGATATTCAAATTAAAATACTCTAACAAATAGGCATTGAATTATTGTTCATACAATATATCATATCGTAATGTCATCTAAATCCCCAAATCCATTGACCTCCCTAACAGGACAGATGATAAGTGGTGATTTATTGTTGCCACTGTCACTCATGTCAGGGTTAAAAAATGGAAGCATGGCCTCATTGAATTGAAAGCAAGTAAAGGAGTAAATGTGTGACTTGGTCTCGGCATTGTAAAAAGATACAACCCCTTCCTCATAATCCAAAAACACACCAACTACCCGTGGCCTCTTGGAGAGACACAGCAGCTCTGCCTGACCGGCACATGCCCGGTACTCACTGCCTTTCCTCAAACAAATAGTCCAATAACCGTCCTCTGGACTCAGGGTGACGACACCCTTCCTGTTGACTGATTGGCGAGCCACTCCCAAGTCCCACGCTGTTTTGTCTCCCACGTCTACCTCCCAGTAGTGCCTCCCGGTAGTGTAACCCTGCATAGCGAGACAGACTCTGGTCACAAGGTTTGTTCTCATACCCATGGGTGTAACCATGAAAGCAACATCTACAGCTACCATGGTGGCAAGGACACATGGTGCAGTGTCAAAACGCTCTGGTAGATCCACCACGTTCTGTTCCTCATCTCCATCCCTGACCTGTTTCCTGTCCTCTGACAGAACCAGCCAAGGGTTGGCTGTCCTGGGGTCTAGATGAACATCAACTGATAAACAGACAGTTTATGGAATTAATCAAAGTTTAATGAATGGATAATGAATGATTTTACATCATTCATGAATTAAATAACTATCATGCACCAACATATACATATCAAACAGTTCAATATCCAAAGTTTACTAAAGATTCCATCTTCGATGGAAGATCTAATGGGGGATTTCTATAATGCGTTCCTTTTTCCCCATTTATTATAGTTCTAATGTTGTTGAGAAACAGGCAGAAAACTATAATTGAGATGATTATTGATTTGTCTTAGTCTAGTTCCAACTGTACCTGCATACTGTTGCATCAGTTCATGCTCTGAAATAACAGAACACGTGATGAGAAATGTAAAAAATGTCAGTTAATATGTGATCATGATGTGATCAAATGAAACAAAGTTGTTCATGTTTGATAAAAATGAATCTTAATCAACCTTGATTGGACAGCTTCCTCAAAGCTGACTGAAGCAACAGGTCAATGTGGGCCACAGCTCTCCTGACAGTCCCCAGACAAGTATTTGAATGGACTTTGATGTCAGAACAGGCTTTTGCAGGTGGAGCGAAGCTCAGAGCTGGAAACCTCTGACATGAAGAAGATGTCAAATAAAAGAAAAAGACGTGTGAGTAAAGATAAAAGACATATGGGAATGCTTTCTCCCTGTAAACTACTGAATGTGTGATGTGAGATGAATCCTGACCTGCAATAGATGGAGGTGATCCTCAGTGTGAGAAAGCTGCTCCATCTCCCTTCTCTTCCTCTCGAGCTCATTGATTTCCAGTTGCAGCTCTGTGATGAGCCTCTCTGCCCTCTGTTCTGCCTCTGACTGCTTCTTCTGGATCATCTCTACCAGCTCAGCCTGACTTCTCTCCATGGAATGTAACAGATTGGAGAAAACCTCCAAGCTTTCCTCAATATCCCTCCTAGAGTTATTCTAATATTTGATAACAACAAAAGAAACAAGTTCTGCTTGTTGTTTAAAGTCCTCCTGTCCAAAACACATTCATTGTTACTTCATTGGAATCATTTGAACCACAAAGATTTTATCATTTTTCTGCTGCTAAGGAAAGATTTGTGTGTGTGAAACTGTTATTTTCGTAAGTAATCACTGTTTGTGCCTCTGTTACCAAACTACAAAAATAATCTAAAACAAGACTGCCGGGATAGGCACCGGCTCCCCCGCGACCTGCGTTAGCGGATTAAGCAGGTTGGAAGATGAATGAATGAAAAAAGGCAGTCAGAGATTGCAACATTCCGCGACTTACCCTTACCTACTTTAAGGGTAGGTCAGGGTCAAAGCTTCAGGGTAGGTCAAAGTTATCCACTAGCTTTGACCACAGATCAAAGTGAGTGCATAGGAAGATCAAAGCACTCACTTTGATCCATGGTCTTACACTGGCTTCCCTCGTCTTTCAATCTTATCCAGTTCCTGAGTGTACAAAAGTTAAAATTTGACCTTGACCTAGTTTTCTCAAGGTCAAGGGCATCATCTAATTTCCATCCGTTTTGTGACCCGAGTAATGTGCTTTTTGTTTCATCTTTCTATTTGCAATGGTTGCAAAGATATTTGGTGGACAAACGAAAAAAATGAATGAATGGACGAACTGACATATGAACACTGACGAGTATAATACAACACGGGTTTGAAGCGTGATGTAATAACAAGATTGATTGATACATAATATTAAATGTTTGGGTTCTGTAATAGTAAAATGTTTTCTGTTGTACCCTCTAACATATGTTTTATTATTTCTATTAATTTGCTTTCTTGTGAAACACGAATGACTTTAATTCCATTCCTATGCAAAAACTGTATGAATGCTGCAATGCCCAGTTTTGTCAACAGGAAACAGTCGATCAAGTTGATCTGTGATCTCATGAACTCACTTTGCTGAGCTCCACACAGTGTTTGATCTTGTCCACTTTCTGGAGTCTATCCTGGATCATCTGCCCAACATCAGCCTCAAGCTTTTTCAGCTGAGCCTGAATGTCCAAATAGGAAACAAACAAACAAACAAACAAACAAACAAACAAACAAACAAACAAACAAACAAACAAACAAACAAACAAAAAAGAATCAGAGTCCAAATGCTTCAGGTGTGTTTGTTTTCACGATATCCCAGTGAAGATGAGAAGTTTTGAACCTCACCTTCCTCTCCTGACTCTCTCTCTGAACTGGAATGAGGTCGTGATCGAGGTGGTCAGTCTCTATGCACAGCACACACACACCTCTGGTCACTCCTGCAAAAGAGCTCCAGCAGCCGTTTGTGTGTTTTGCAGATCTGTGACTCCAACATTGCCATGGGTTCAATCAGTTTGTGTATTTTCAAAGAGGCAAATCTAAGGTGTGACTCCAGGTGACTCTCACAATATGAGGTCAGACAGACCAGGCAGGACTTCACAGCCTTAGTTTGCTTTCCCGCACACACATCACAGTATATGATTCTTCTTTCCCGTGTGTTGTTCTGCTTTCTCGCTCTGATCTGCTCTGCTATCTCCTTGGCAAAGGAGTTTTCACAAAGCTCTGGATGGTGGTCAAAGACAGTCTGACATTTGGGGCAGCTGATAGTCAAGCTGTTGTCCCAGTGTGATGTGATACATGTGAAGCAGAAGCTGTGACCACAGGGGATGGACACAGGCTCCGAGAAAACATCCTGACAGATGCAACACTGAAACTGCACCTCTGACAGTAGAACACTAGTGGAAGCCATTACCTCAAAAATAAAGGCAGATAAGTGTTAACTCATTAGGAAGAAGAAAATAAGTATCCATGTCAACAATCATCTGACAAAAGACAAACATGGTCCCCAGAATGTCACAAATCTTTAAAATGGTCTTCAATGCAGAAACCATGAGCATTGTCATACAGTATGCAAACTTCCTTTACTATTACTACAATTCAAATTTCAAAGCTGCCCACTGGTTAAAGTCCAGTCGCACAGTCACATGACCCATGAGTTTAGCTTGAAGCATGAATCAAATACATTCATTTTAATCTGAAATTTAGCATGCTCTATGCAAGTGATAAAATTGTACCACACTCACTGCATTCCCACCAGGGGATAACTGAAGGCTTCAAATATCAGTTCCTCCACCAGGCTAATTTTACAAAAACACAGACTTTTGTAAAATTACTGTATTTGTGTTGTGAATATGCTGGCACATACCTCTTTGTTATTGTGCGTTGGTCTCACCTTCTTGCTGGATTTGGGATCAACCTCTGGGATAGCAAACACAAATGCTCGCAGTGTAACTATGAAGCCAAAGTCCTCTTCATTTCACTGTTACCACTCCCTCTTGGACTTTTGTTCGTCCAGATTTTTTCACCATTCATGTTGTTCCAGGGAAGGAGGAGTCATGTTTGTCAGGTGCTTTGTAGGGTTTGTGCTAGATTACATAATAGTATATTGCATTTGTCTTGGGAGAGCAGTGGCATATTTGAATAAAGCTCAGTCAGTTCCATCATTTCTAGATGACAAAGTTCTTTAATTGAAATGACTTGTTGACAATATATACACAGATTTTCTTAAAACTGTCACAATAAAATCCAAATCCAATGACAAAAAACACACACACACACACACACACACACACACACACACACACACACACACACACACACACACACACACACACACACACACACACACACACACACACACACAAATCCATTCATTCATAACAATTTTTAAGAAAGCACATAAAGTAGTAAACAAAATTTAAGAAAAATAATTTGCATTGCAAAGGATCTCTGCATAGCTACATATACTTAAAGTAAGGCATTAAAACAAAATAAAGTAACTTGTACTTGACCCCTATTACAGTGAGTCTGACTGCATTCTCACACTTTTAGCATTAAGACTGAAAAGATAAGTAGTTTTTGCAAAATTTTAAAGGTTCATTTGAGATTTTGAACAGAAATATTGCATCAAACATTAATTATATTTAGATGAATTTAATAATCTTATATAGAGAGTCCTTTTGTAAGCTGAATTATTTGTGAATTGTTATTTATCAAATTTCAATCTATAATTACGGGTGACACGGTTGCCCAGTGGGTGGCGCAGTTGACCACAACAAGAAGGTTCTGGGTTTTTCCCACATCTGTGTGGGTTCTCTCCGGGTTGTCCGGCTTCCTCCCACCTCCAAAAAACATGCAGTTTTATTGGATTAGTCATGTCAAAATTGCTCATAGTTGTGAGTGTGTACGTGAATGGTTGTTTTTCACTCATGTGATGGTACTTTCATCTCCACTGTGTTTCATCTGGTTTATTAGCCTAAGGCTAATCCAACCTCTCCTGTTGTTCTGTGTCAGATTGTTTTCTACTCTTGCCCATGCTTTGGGTTTGCTGGACTTTTCAAGATTTTCCTGTGTTTCCTGGTTTTTGCTTTTCTGATGAAACTATGAATGACAATGTCTGTCGTACTGTGTGAGTTGTACTGCCTGTGTTGTGCCTGTGTAGTACTGCTTGTTTACCATGGGTCTGAGAGGACTGCAATTTCATCTGTGCTACTGGTAGTACCATAATGTAACATCTGAGTGAAGGAGGAAGGAGGAGTCATCGGTGAGAGGCAGAGATGTCATTGGAGAGATGAGGAAGCGTATGGACCGCTTCACTTGATTTGTGTGTGTGTGTGTGTGTGTGTGTGTGTGTGTGTGTATGTATATATATATATATATATATATATATATATATATATATGCGTGTGTGTATCCACAATCAGAGTGAGTACTCTACATATGATGTTTGCGTGCTGCTGTGTTTTACATTCCATCCGTATTGTATTTTTGGGTTATAACCATGAGGTCTTCCTGACATTTCACTGCTACTGATGCTACTTTCTTTCCGTGAAACAATCTGCATATATGAAGCCACAGAAAAGTAATTCAGCATGACAAAACATTAATTATGGAATGTTGATCCATTCGCCTCCATTTTGACTTGCCATTGCACAGGTCTCAATTCTCATCAGATTCTCGAGCAGATTCAATTTTCACCGACAGCAACTCATGTGACAATCCATATCGTCTGAAGAGCTAGAAAGTTTAACACACACACACACACACACACACACACACACACACACACACACACACACACACACACACACACACACACACACACACACACACACACACACACACACACACACACACACACACACACACACACACAAACACAAAGACTGTCAAAACTACTGAATACTTACTCATAACACTGAAAAATATAGTGAAGCAAACATTTTCTCACCTCTTCCAAAAGACTTATTATTTCAATCTCTGACAACTGAACAGAAGACTCCGATCTGATTTTTAATCCAACGAGTTTGGCTGTTGATACATAGAAAGAATAAATGATGTGCAATATATTCCAAATGCAATGAGCATAAACACCAGCCGTGAAGGGAGGGGGAGGAGAAGGAGGATAAGCATCAAATGCCTGCTTCTTCCGCTGTCGCGGGTCACGGGTTGCTTGAGCCTATACCAGCTGACTGGGGGCATGGGGCAGGGTACACTCCAGGTGCAATGCCAGTACACTGCGGACCCCCACGTAAACAGACAACCATGTACGTACACACTCACATCTAAGGGCAATTTGGTATAATCAACTCGCCTGACGTGCATATGGGACTTGAACCGAGGGCTGGCTTGATGTGTGGCGACAGTGCTATGCACTGCCACCATCCAACCCCAATAATAACAACAACAACAACAAAAACAAAGCAGTCAGAGAGTGCAATATCCCGCGAAACCCCTGAATTCAACGTTTTACCCTAACCTACAAGTTTTTGTGCCTCTGACTTCCTGAAAATGTTGCATCAGATTTCAGAGGTGTGTACCTAAAAAGGTATACAGTGCGTTCCGGGAACCACACGCGTTTGACGAATTCCAGAGTGGAGCGACAAACTAATTATCTTATTATTTACGGTGATTTAAATGTTTATGAATCCTTCTATCTGTTTTACCTTTTCCCACACTCTTATCGACTGTTTAAAGCACTTTTTGTGTGTCACTGAAGTCCAAGACTCACAGAACGGAGCACACTTCCGGATGCCATCAGCCAATAGAATGAGTTTAAGGTATCAAGTGACTGTCTTCCAAAAATCTGAGATGTTTTCTAAAGTTTTCTAAAGGTCAAGGTCATCATCTCATATTCATTCCCCTTTGCCTTTGACCTTTGTTTCATCTTTCTATCTGCAATGGTTGCGAAGATATTTGGTGGACTAATGGATGAACGGACGGACGGACGGACGAACACACAAACACTGACAATTACAATTACATCCCCTTTGCAGGATAGAATAATAATAATCATGATGATGCTAATAATAATGATGATAATAATAATAATAATGATGATAATAATAATAATAATGATAATAATAATAATAATAATAATAATAATAATAATAATAATAATAATAATAATAACAATAATAATAATAATAACAGGAAACCAAAATTGAAAGCTCAGGCAACATAATGAAATAGAGAAATACTTTTACCAACAAAAATCTTTGGCTGCTGAAGATGGAATCAGATATGTTTACAAAGGGGTGTTGATCAACATGTAAAAAACATAATCAATTCATTGATATTTTCTGACAACTCTGACAAATCCAATATGACCTTATCTTTGTAACATGACTTAAAACTTGCTTATATTAGTAACAAAAAAATATGTTATGAAAAAATATATGAAAAGTACAAAATAAGCCTTGAAAATAAAATAAAATAAAATAAAAACCATGGAAAAGCAAATAGAAATTGAAGAATATGTCTTGATGAAAGAAAACGTTCTAAGATAATTTTTATAGCTGTCACAATATAATTAATAGGTAGTGTCCGAAATATCAGTGAATAATTTTGTAAAACTAAAACCTGTTCATAAGGAAGTATACTCTAAATTGCTACTGCAAATTATAAAAACTGAAACAGTGTTGAACTTCAGTAAATACAATGGATGTAGTAAATAATCTTACCAGTGACTGCAGTGATGTTTATTCCACTGCTTCTGACATTCTCAAACACAGAGAAGAGAGTAAATGTGTACTGAGTTCCAGCAGTGAGATTTGACACTGTGTGAGTTACTGGTCCATCTCCATCTGGTGCAGTGATGTTTATCTCTGAACCATTAAACTGGAGAATAAAGTCAACATTGTCGTTCACTGTATTCCACTGCAGCGTGATACTGGTCTCGTTTTGTCCAGTTGCTTGGAAGTTGTTGGTGTTTGGAGGAGCTAGTGAAAAGAGTGAGAGTATCATCAATTTTTTCAAGCCGGGATGAGTTATAGAGTCATTCTTGCTGTGGTGAATGTTTGTGTTGGTTGTGCAAATCAGCACAGATGTTTTTTTCTGCCACAGCAAAATAAGAATAGAAGTGTCTGTGGTTGTGTTTCATGTTTAATGCCATTGTCCTGGGTACATTTCCTGCAAGTTTGTTTGTGTGTGCCACAACAATGAGAGTCAGAACAAAAGTGGCTTAAATATCTTGGGCTGTGGCCGGACAACAAGCTGGACTGGACAAGCAACACGGGGCAGCTGTACAAGAAAGCACAGAGCAGGATGTACTTTCTAAGGAGGCTGAGGGCATTAAACACTTGCGGAAAGCTCCTGTGGATGTTCTATCAGTCTGTGGTTGCCCTGCCGTACACTGTGGTGAATTGGGGAGGGAGAGTGACTAAGGTGGATCTCTCCAGGCTGGAGAACCTGATCAGGCAGGCCAGCTCAGTGGTCGGGATGGAGCTGGACCCTCTGGCATCAGTGGCAAAGAAGAGAACTTTGGACAAACTGCTTGACATCATGGACAATGTCAGCCACCCTCTGCACACCGTAGCAAACAACCAGAGAAGCCTGAGAAGCCTGACCAGCCAGAGGCTGCACCTCCCAACATGCAGGACCAAAAGACTTAAGAACTCCTTCATCTCCTGAGCCATTAAATTGCTCAACTCCTCTCTGGGGGAGATGATGAAGAAGAGAGTCCACACGAGAGCTGAGATATGATACACATAATACACCAAAAACAATGCAAACACTATAGACACTTCACTCTACCCATGCCTATCTATGCCTGTCTATTTATGCCTTCTTACTCCTATGCCTATTTATGCCTTTCTATTTGCATATATTTGGTGGGTTATTTATTACTCTTTCTATTAGGTGTTGGTACTACTTTCTATGTGCTGGTGTTACTTTCTGTGTGGTTTTTTTTTTAATGCGTACTCACTGCGCTGTGTGTAGTCCAACAGAGAAGTTAATTTCCCTGACGGAACCTCCTTAAGGTATCAATAAAGTTCTACTCTACTCTACTCTCTACTCTACTGGTGTTGGAAATGTACATATGGAGCAGTGGGCCTTGGTATGGACTGTTGCCGAAATGGGAAGTAGTTGGATGTAGTGTGCAGTTCAAAATACAAACTTGTAAACGTAATACAGTATCAAATGAACATTTGGACATCTGTCAGTGGCTGTTCATATTCACGATGTTTATATATTGTTACATCCACGTAGACATTAGTCCATGGTACTGTTAGCTACATCCTCTCCATGAGAGGGGCATGAAGCAAGTGATGACAGACATAGCTCATTAGCTGTTAATAGTCAGGGCAGAAAAACAGACGGCTCTCAGCTGAAATTCAGGACCACAGATTAGTTTTGTGCAGTACATTTTGAATACAGTGTAGTAGGACATCTCTGTGAAATTAATTAATGTCCTCTTTCACTACATCAATTCATAAATGCGATCTAACAAAGGTAAAGGTCAAATATTAACAATATGTACTTCTTATATTACTTGTAATTGGGATGAAGTAAACATCTGTTGAGTATTTTAGCATAAATTTGTTAGATTGTGTTGCAATAAAAACCCATGAACACTGGCTGTACAACAAAAATATGAACACCACACAAGGGTTAAAAAGAGGATAATGTGGGACCAACAAATAACTTACCAGTGACTGCAGTGATGTTTATTCCACTGCTTCTGATGCCCTCAAACACAGTGAAGACAGTGAATGTGTACTGAGTTCTAGCAGTTAGATCTGACACTGTGTGAGTTTCTGTATTGTCTCCTTCAATTGCAGTGATGATTATCTCTGAACCATTAAACTGGAGAATAAAGTTGACATTGCCATTCACTGCATTCCACTGCAGAGTGATACTGGTCTCATTTTGTCCAATTGACTGGAATCTGTCTGTGTTTAGAGGAGCTGGTGAAAATAGTGAAAGAGTATAACCAATTTTTTAAGGCAGGGATGAGCAACAAAGTCATTCTTGCTTCTTTTGGATGTTCGTGTTGAACATGTCAGAAACACTCATTCAACGATTAAAAGCAAAGTAATCAAGTGAGTCATTGAAATCAATACAAAAAACCTGTACAAAAAAGTGTAAATTTTAATTTATAATGAACTGCCTTATGAGTAAATTATATTTTGTTAATGATAAATTTAATGAAAGAGTAGTGAAAGTGAAATTATACTGATAATAATGGTAATATGACAGTGATAACAAAGATGCTCCTCGAATCATAAGTTGACACCTACAGTATTTGTTGTCACACTGTAAAGCGATCAATGAACAATTTCTTAGATAAAAAAAACAAGCTACTTGTGATACAAATCTAGGTATTTCGTTGTTTCTGCATATCATTAGTCACCCTGTGAAAATAACAAAGCATTAAATGAACCTTCAAGGACATTAAAACATAGATAATGTTTACCAGTGATTGCAGTGTGGTGACCCAATATGTAATTGGGCCACCACAGTCTACATGAAATTATCTTACCAGTGACTGCAGTGATGTTTATTCCACTGCTTCTGACATTCTCAAACACAGTGAAGAGAGTGAATGTGTACTGAGTTCCAGCTGTGAGATCTGACACTGTGTGAGTTACTGTTTCGTCTCCTTCAGGTGAAGTGATGTTTGTCTCTGAACCGTTAAACTGAAGAACAAAGCTAACATTGTCGTTCACTGCATTCCACTGCAGAGTGATACTGGTCTCATCTTGTCTAACTGACTGGAAGCCATCTGTGTTTGGAGGATCTGAGAGGCAACAGGGGAGTGATATCATCAACCAATGGTTCTTGTTGAAAGTCTTTTTTTCATGCTGAAAATTGTGAGTCATCTATTTTATTTCACGTGATAATGATGAATGATTATACAATCCAAACACAATGTCATCTGCAAACATTAAAGTCCATGGAGAGTCCTGTCTAACCTCGTCTATCAGCCTGTCCATAACCATAGCAACAAGAAGGGGCTCAGAGCTGATCTCTGATGCAGTCCCACCTATACCTTGAAGTCCTCTGTCACACCTACAGCACACCTCACCACTGTCTTACAGTCCTCATACATGCCCTGCACCACCCTAAAATATTTCTCTTCCACTCCAGACTTCCTCATACAATACCGCAGTTCCTGTCTGGGCACCCTGTTATAAGCTTTCTCCAGATCTACAAAAACACAATGCAGCTCCCTCTGGCCATCTCTGTACTTCTCTATCAACATCCTCAAAGCAAATACTGCATTGAGGATGTTCACAGGAATAAAATGTGTAATTGGGTCACCACAGTGTACATGAAATTAACTTACCAGTGACTGCAGTGATGTTTAGTCCACTGCTTCTGACATTCTCAAACAAAGAGATTAGAGTGAATGTGTACTGAGTTCCAGCAGTGAGATTTGACACTGTGTGAGTTACTTTTTCATCTCCTATGGGTGCAGTGATGTTTATCTCTGAACCGTTAAACTGGAGAACAAAGCTAACATTGTCGTTCACTGCATTCCACTGCAGAGTGATACTGGTCTCATCTTGTCCAATTGACTGGAAGCTGTCTGTGTTTAAAGGAGCTGAGAGGGAACAGGAGAGTGATGTCTTCAACCAACATTTCTCATAATGTCTCTTTTTTTCACATTGAACATTGTGCATCATCTATTTTCTTTCACACAATATAAGATGAATGATTATGCAATACAAACACAATGATTGCTCATGAAGAAGGATTTTCAGACAAAGAAAAATGTTCTGGATAAAAGTTATTTTCCAGTCAAGATTCTTTCACTCGCAGGAATAAAACGTGTGATTGGGTCACCACACTGTACATGAAATTATCTTACCAGTGACTGCAGTGATGTTTATTCCACTGCTTCTGACGTTCTCAAACACGGAGAAGAGAGTGAATGTGTACTGAGTTCCAGCAGTGAGATTTGACACTGTGTGAGTTACTGTTTCATCTCCTTCAGGTGCACTGATGTTTATTTCTGAACCGTTAAACTGGAGAACAAAGCTAACACTGTCGTTAACTGTATTCCACTGCAGAGTGATACTGGTCCTGTCTTGTCCAACTGATCTAAAAGTTTTTGTATACGGAAAAGCTAAGAGACAAAGAAAGGAGGGATATACTCAACCAACATTTCCAATAAAGCTTCTTTTTTCAAGTTTAACATTGTGTTTCAATTATTTTCTTTCATACAATATATGATGAATGATTATACAATCAAAACATCATGTTTTTTCATGAAGAAGGATTTTCAGACAAAGAAAAATGCATCAGATAAAAGTTAATGGCCAGATTAGACTTTTTCACTCACAGGAAGACAAACATATAACTGAGTCACTAGAGTGTGCATGAAACTATCTTACCAGTGACTGCAGAGATGTTTATTCCACTGCTTCTGACATTTTCAAACACAGAGAAGAGAGTGAATGTGTACTGAGTTCCAGCAGTGAGATTTGATACTGTGTGAGTTACTGTATCATCTCCTTCAGGTGCACTGATGTTTATCTCTGAACCGTTGAACTGGAGAATAAAGCTAACATTGCCATTCACAGTATTCCACTGCAGAGTGATACTGGTCCCATCTTCTCCAATTGACTGTATGTTGTCTGTGTTTAGTGGAGCTTGTGAAAAGAGTGAAAGAGTATTAGAAGTCATTTCAAGCTGGCATTAGCAAAAAAATTACCCTTGCTTCTTTTGGATGTTTGCGTTGATCTTCTCAGACACACTCATTCTATAGTCAAAGTAGAAATACTGTATAATGAAGTGAGTGTTAAAATAATGTAAATACGTTATCACATATTTACTCATTAACATCTTTTTATTCTTTGTATGCATACCATGAACATATAAATGTGTGTGTGTGTGTGTGTGTGTTTGTGTGTGCGTGTGCGTGTGCGTGTGCGTGTGCGTGTGTGCGTGTGTGCGTGTGTGTGTGTGTGTGTGTGTGTGTGTGTCTTGCTATACATTATTGAGTAATGTTTCTGGTAGATTACAATAACGATGGAAAGGTCATGGAATGACGGAGACATTGCAGCTGGCATGTAGATCAAGATGTGACCTTTGAACTGCGGAAGGAATGTGTATGCTTCTTGTTTTTAAGGAGAGATGTTACTCTGTTATGACATCATACCATAGATAGATACTTTATTAATCCCGGAGGAAATTATGTGTTGCATTCCTGCTGTTTTCTATCCCCTATCCTTTAGAAATATATTGTAAACAGGGAATGCCCAAATGTAATAAAAGGTGAGGATTCGGCTGAGATATTCTCAGAGCAGGTTGGAGATGTGTAACTGAGCATATCTCTGTCCGTTCTCCTCTTTGAGAATATTATAACATTAAATTAACCCTTTCGGACATTAAAAAAGAGAAAATCCTTTTACCAGTGACTGCAGTGATGTTTTCTCCAGTACTTCTGACATTGTCAAACACAGAGAAGAGAGTGAATGTATACTGCATTCCAGCTGTGAGATTTGAAACTGTGTGAGTTACTATTTCATCTCCATCAGGTGCAGTGATGTTTATCTCTGAACCATTAAACTGGAGAATAAAGCTAACATTGTTGTTCACTGCATTCCACTGCAGAGTGATACTGGTTTCCTCTTGTCCAATTGACTGGAAGCTGTCTGTGTTTGGAGGAGCTGAAAAGAAAAAGGGGAGTGATGCCATCATCCAACAATCTTCACTTAATCAAAAATATGTTTGGCCAAGTTTCCACTGTCTGTGACACTGACTGTGATTGTGATACACACATGTAGATGTGTATTTTCTATCTGCATATTATCGGTCACCCTTTGAGTACAATATAGCAAAAGAGAAAATAATTTTACCAGTGACTGCAGTGATGTTTACTCCCCTACTTCTGACATTGTCAAACACAGAGAAGAGAGTGAATGTGAACGGAGTTCCAGCTGTGAGATCTGAAACTGTTTGAGTTACAGTTTCTTCTCCTTCAGGTGCACTGATGTTTATCTCTGAACCATTGAATTGTAGAATAAAGTTGACATTGTCCTTCACTGTATTCCACTGCAGAGTGATACTGGTCTCATCTTGTCCAATTGACTGGAAGCTGTCTGTGATTGGAGGAGCTGAAAGAAAAAGAAGAGTGATGTCATCATATATTGTCTGTGACACCGTCTGTTATTGTGATACATAAAGGTAGATGTGTATTTTTCTATCTGCATATTATCGGTCACCCTTTGATTTCTATATATCACTAAATTGAATTCTTCGGACATTAAAAAAAGGAAATTTTTTTTACCAGTGACTGCAGTGATGTTTATGCCAGTACTTCTGACATTCTCAAACACAGAGAAGAGAGTGAATGTGAACGGAGTTCCAGCTGTTAGATCTGACACTGTGTGAGTTACAGTGTCTTCTCCTTGAAGTGCACTGATGTTAATCTCTGAACCATTGAACTGTAAAATAAAGTTGACATTGTTGTTCACTGGATTCCACTGCAGAGTGATACTGGTCTCATCTTGTCCAATTGACTGGAAGCCGTCTGTGTTTGGAGGAGCTGAAAGGTAAAAATTGTGTGATGTCATCGTCCATTGTCTGTGAAGCTCTTTGTTATTGTGGTACACAAGTGTAGATGTGTATTTTTCTATCTGCATATTATCGGTCACCCTTTGAGTACAATATAGCAAAAGAGAAAATAATTTTACCAGTGACTGCAGTGATGTTTACGCCAGTACTTCTGACATTCTCAAACACAGAGAAGAGAGTGAATGTGAACGGAGTTCCGGCTGTGAGATCTGACACTGTGTGAGTTACAGTGTCTTCTCCTTCAGGTGCACTGATGTTAATCTCTGAACCATTAAACTGTAGTATGAAATTGACATTGTCATTCACTGCATTCCACTGTAGAGTGATACTGGTCTCATCTTGTCCAATTGACTGGAAGCCGTCTGTGATTGGAGGAGCTGAAAGGAAAAGAAGCGTGATGTCATCATATATTGTCTGTGACACTGTGTTATTGTGATACATGAAGATTGATGTGTATTTTTCTATCTGTATATTATCGGTCACCTTTTGAGTACAATATAGCACTAAATGAATCCTTCGGACATTAAAAAGACAAATAATTTTACCAGTGACTGCAGTGATGTTTATGCCAGTACTTCTGACATTCTCAAACACAGAGAAGAGAGTGAATGTGAACGGAGATCCAGCTGTTAGATCTGACACTGTGTGAGTTACAGTGTCTTCTCCTTGAGGTGCACTGATGTTAATCTCTGAACCATTGAACTGTAAAATAAAGTTGACATTGTTGTTCACTGCATTCCACTGCAGAGTGATACTGGTCTCATCTTGTCCAATTGACTGGAAGCCGTTTGTGTTTGGAGGAGCTGAAAGGTAAAAATTGTGTGATGTAATCATCCATTGTCTGTAAAATTGTTTGTTATTGTGATACATACATGTTAACGTGTGTTTTTCCATCTGCATATTATCGGTCACCCTTTGAGTACAATATATCACTAAATTGATTCTTTGGACATTAAAAATAGAAAATATTTTACCAGTGACTGCAGTGATGTTCACGCCAGTACTTCTGATATTCTCAAACACAGAGAAGAGAGTGAAAGTGAACGGAGTTCCAGCTGTGAGATCTGACACTGTGTGAGTTACAGTGTCTTCTCCTTGAGGTGCACTGATGTTAATCTCTGAACCATTGAACTGTAAAATAAAGTTGACATTGTTCTTCACTGTATTCCACTGCAGAGTGATACTGGTCTCATCTTGTCCAATTGATTGGAAGCTGTCTGTGTTTGGAGGAGCTGAAAGAAAAAAGGGGAGTGATGTAATCATCCAATGATGTTTAATTAATAAAAAATGTGTTTGTCCAACTTTTCCATTGTCTGTGACACAGTCTGTTATTGTGATACATAAAGATAGATGTGTATTTTTCTATCTGTACATTTTCGGTCACCTTTTGAGTACAGTATAGTACTAAATGTATCCTTCGGACATTAAAAAGAGAAATAATTTTACCGGTGACTGCAGTGATGTTTACGCCAGTACTTCTGACATTCTCAAACACAGAGAAGAGAGTGAATGTGAACGGAGTTCCGGCTGTGAGATCTGACACTGTGTGAGTTACAGTGTCTTCTCCTTCAGGTGCACTGATGTTAATCTCTGAACCATTAAACTGTAGTATGAAATTGACATTGTCATTCACTGCATTCCACTGTAGAGTGATACTGGTCTCATCTTGTCCAATTGACTGGAAGCCGTCTGTGATTGGAGGAGCTGAAAGGAAAAGAAGCGTGATGTCATCATATATTGTCTGTGACACTGTGTTATTGTGATACATAAAGATTGATGTGTATTTTTCTATCTGTATATTATCGGTCACCTTTTGAGTACAATATAGCACTAAATGAATCCTTCGGACATTAAAAAGACAAATAATTTTACCAGTGACTGCAGTGATGTTTATGCCAGTACTTCTGACATTCTCAAACACAGAGAAGAGAGTGAATGTGAACGGAGATCCAGCTGTTAGATCTGACACTGTGTGAGTTACAGTGTCTTCTCCTTGAGGTGCACTGATGTTAATCTCTGAACCATTGAACTGTAAAATAAAGTTGACATTGTTGTTCACTGCATTCCACTGCAGAGTGATACTGGTCTCATCTTGTCCAATTGACTGGAAGCCGTTTGTGTTTGGAGGAGCTGAAAGGTAAAAATTGTGTGATGTAATCATCCATTGTCTGTAAAATTGTTTGTTATTGTGATACATACATGTTAACGTGTGTTTTTCCATCTGCATATTATCGGTCACCCTTTGAGTACAATATATCACTAAATTGATTCTTTGGACATTAAAAATAGAAAATATTTTACCAGTGACTGCAGTGATGTTCACGCCAGTACTTCTGATATTCTCAAACACAGAGAAGAGAGTGAAAGTGAACGGAGTTCCAGCTGTGAGATCTGACACTGTGTGAGTTACAGTGTCTTCTCCTTGAGGTGCACTGATGTTAATCTCTGAACCATTGAACTGTAAAATAAAGTTGACATTGTTCTTCACTGTATTCCACTGCAGAGTGATACTGGTCTCATCTTGTCCAATTGATTGGAAGCTGTCTGTGTTTGGAGGAGCTGAAAGAAAAAAGGGGAGTGATGTCATCATCCAATGATCTTTAATTATTAAAAAATGTGTTTGTCCAACTTTTCCATTGTCTGTGACACAGTCTGTTATTGTGATACATAAAGATAGATGTGTATTTTTCTATCTGTACATTTTCGGTCACCTTTTGAGTACAAAATAGTACTAAATGTATCCTTCGGACATTAAAAAGTGAAATAATTTTACCAGTGACTGCAGTGATGTTTATGCCAGTACTTCTGGCATTCTCAAACACAGAGAAGAGAGTGAATGTGAACTGAGTTCCGGGTGTGAGGTCTGACACGGTGTGAGTTACAGTGTCTTCTCCTTCAGGTGCAGTGATGTTAATCTCTGAACCATTAAACTGCAGTATAAAATTGACATTGTCATTCACTGCATTCCACTGCAGAGTGATACTGGTCTCATCTTGTCCAATTGACTGGAAGCTGTCTGTGATTGGAGGAGCTGAAAGGAAAAGAAGAGTGATGTCATCATATATTGTCTGTGACACCGTCTGTTATTGTGATACATAAAGGTAGATGTGTATTTTTCTATCTGCATATTATCGGTCACCCTTTGATTTCTATATATCACTAAATTGAATTCTTTGGACATTAAAAAAAGGAAAATTTTTTTACCAGTGACTGCAGTGATGTTTATGCCAGTACTTCTGACATTCTCAAACACAGAGAAGAGAGTGAATGTGAACGGAGTTCCAGCTGTTAGATCTGACACTGTGTGAGTTACAGTGTCTTCTCCTTGAGGTGCACTGATGTTAATCTCTGAACCATTGAACTGTAAAATAAAGTTGACATTGTTGTTCACTGGATTCCACTGCAGAGTGATACTGGTCTCATCTTGTCCAATTGATTGGAAGCCGTCTGTGTTTGGAGGAGCTGAAAGGTAAAAATTGTGTGATGTCAACGTCCATTGTCTGTGAAGCTCTCTGTTATTGTGGTACACAAGTGTAGATGAGTATTTTTCTATCTGCATATTATCGGTCACCCTTTGAGTACAATATAGCAAAAGAGAAAATAATTTTACCAGTGACTGCAGTGATGTTTACGCCAGTACTTCTGACATTCTCAAACACAGAGAAGAGAGTGAATGTGAACGGAGTTCCGGCTGTGAGATTTGACACTGTGTGAGTTACAGTGTCTTCTCCTTCAGGTGCACTGATGTTAATCTCTGAACCATTAAACTGTAGTATAAAATTGACATTGTCATTCACTGCATTCCACTGCAGAGTGATACTGGTCTCATCTTGTCCAATTGACTGGAAGCCGTCTGTGTTTGGAGGAGCTGAAAGGAAATGAAGAGTGATGTCATCTTCCATTGTCTGTAAAATTGTTTGTTATTGTGATACATACATGTTAATGTGTGTTTTTCCATCTGCATATTATCGGTCACCCTTTGAGTACAATATATCACTAAATTGATTCTTTGGACATGAAAAATAGAAAATAATTTTACCAGTGACTGCAGTGATGTTCACGCCAGTACTTCTGACATTCCCAAACACAGAGAAGAGAGTGAATGTGAACGGAGTTCCAGCTGTGAGATCTGACACTGTGTGAGTTACAGTGTCTTCTCCTTGAGGTGCACTGATGTTAATCTCTGAACCATTGAACTGTAAAATAAAGTTGACATTGTTCTTCACTGTATTCCACTGCAGAGTGATACTGGTCTCATCTTGTCCAATTGACTGGAAGCTGTCTGTGTTTGGAGGAGCTGAAAGAAAAAAGGGGAGTGACGTCATCATCCAATGATCTTTAATTAATAAAAAATGTGTTTGTCCAACTTTTCCATTGTCTGTGACACAGTCTGTTATTGTGATACATAAAGATAGATGTGTATTTTTCTATCTGTACATTTTCGGTCACCTTTTGAGTACAAAATAGTACTAAATGTATCCTTCGGACATTAAAAAGTGAAATAATTTTACCAGTGACTGCAGTGATGTTTATGCCAGTACTTCTGGCATTTTCAAACACAGAGAAGAGAGTGAAAGTGAACGGAGTTCCAGCTGTGAGATCTGACACTGTGTGAGTTACAGTGTCTTCTCCTTGAGGTGCACTGATGTTAATCTCTGAACCATTGAACTGTAAAATAAAGTTGACATTGTTCTTCACTGTATTCCACTGCAGAGTGATACTGGTCTCATCTTGTCCAATTGATTGGAAGCTGTCTGTGTTTGGAGGAGCTGAAAGAAAAAAGGGGAGTGATGTCATCATCCAATGATCTTTAATTATTAAAAAATGTGTTTGTCCAACTTTTCCATTGTCTGTGACACAGTCTGTTATTGTGATACATAAAGATAGATGTGTATTTTTCTATCTGTACATTTTCGGTCACCTTTTGAGTACAAAATAGTACTAAATGTATCCTTCGGACATTAAAAAGTGAAATAATTTTACCAGTGACTGCAGTGATGTTTATGCCAGTACTTCTGGCATTCTCAAACACAGAGAAGAGAGTGAATGTGAACTGAGTTCCGGGTGTGAGGTCTGACACGGTGTGAGTTACAGTGTCTTCTCCTTCAGGTGCAGTGATGTTAATCTCTGAACCATTAAACTGCAGTATAAAATTGACATTGTCATTCACTGCATTCCACTGCAGAGTGATACTGGTCTCATCTTGTCCAATTGACTGGAAGCTGTCTGTGATTGGAGGAGCTGAAAGGAAAAGAAGAGTGATGTCATCATATATTGTCTGTGACACCGTCTGTTATTGTGATACATAAAGGTAGATGTGTATTTTTCTATCTGCATATTATCGGTCACCCTTTGATTTCTATATATCACTAAATTGAATTCTTTGGACATTAAAAAAAGGAAAAATTTTTTACCAGTGACTGCAGTGATGTTTATGCCAGTACTTCTGACATTCTCAAACACAGAGAAGAGAGTGAATGTGAACGGAGTTCCAGCTGTTAGATCTGACACTGTGTGAGTTACAGTGTCTTCTCCTTGAGGTGCACTGATGTTAATCTCTGAACCATTGAACTGTAAAATAAAGTTGACATTGTTGTTCACTGGATTCCACTGCAGAGTGATACTGGTCTCATCTTGTCCAATTGATTGGAAGCCGTCTGTGTTTGGAGGAGCTGAAAGGTAAAAATTGTGTGATGTCAACGTCCATTGTCTGTGAAGCTCTCTGTTATTGTGGTACACAAGTGTAGATGAGTATTTTTCTATCTGCATATTATCGGTCACCCTTTGAGTACAATATAGCAAAAGAGAAAATAATTTTACCAGTGACTGCAGTGATGTTTACGCCAGTACTTCTGACATTCTCAAACACAGAGAAGAGAGTGAATGTGAACGGAGTTCCGGCTGTGAGATTTGACACTGTGTGAGTTACAGTGTCTTCTCCTTCAGGTGCACTGATGTTAATCTCTGAACCATTAAACTGTAGTATAAAATTGACATTGTCATTCACTGCATTCCACTGCAGAGTGATACTGGTCTCATCTTGTCCAATTGACTGGAAGCCGTCTGTGTTTGGAGGAGCTGAAAGGAAATGAAGAGTGATGTCATCTTCCATTGTCTGTAAAATTGTTTGTTATTGTGATACATACATGTTAATGTGTGTTTTTCCATCTGCATATTATCGGTCACCCTTTGAGTACAATATATCACTAAATTGATTCTTTGGACATGAAAAATAGAAAATAATTTTACCAGTGACTGCAGTGATGTTCACGCCAGTACTTCTGACATTCCCAAACACAGAGAAGAGAGTGAATGTGAACGGAGTTCCAGCTGTGAGATCTGACACTGTGTGAGTTACAGTGTCTTCTCCTTGAGGTGCACTGATGTTAATCTCTGAACCATTGAACTGTAAAATAAAGTTGACATTGTTCTTCACTGTATTCCACTGCAGAGTGATACTGGTCTCATCTTGTCCAATTGACTGGAAGCTGTCTGTGTTTGGAGGAGCTGAAAGAAAAAAGGGGAGTGACGTCATCATCCAATGATCTTTAATTAATAAAAAATGTGTTTGTCCAACTTTTCCATTGTCTGTGACACAGTCTGTTATTGTGATACATAAAGATAGATGTGTATTTTTCTATCTGTACATTTTCGGTCACCTTTTGAGTACAAAATAGTACTAAATGTATCCTTCGGACATTAAAAAGTGAAATAATTTTACCAGTGACTGCAGTGATGTTTATGCCAGTACTTCTGGCATTTTCAAACACAGAGAAGAGGGTGAATGTGAACTGAGTTCCGGGTGTGAGGTCTGACACGGTGTGAGTTACAGTGTCTTCTCCTTCAGGTGCACTGATGTTAATATCTGAACCATTAAACTGCAGTATAAAATTGACATTGTCATTCACTGCATTCCACTGCAGAGTGATACTGGTCTCATCTTGTCCAATTGACTGGAAGCTGTCTGTGATTGGAGGAGCTGAAAGGAAAAGAAGAGTGATGTCATCATATATTGTCTGTGACACCGTCTGTTATTGTGATACATAAAGGTAGATGTGTATTTTTCCATCTGCATATTATCGGTCACCCTTTGAGTACAATATATCACTAAATTGATTCTTTGGACATTAAAAATAGAAAATAATTTTACCAGTGACTGCAGTGATGTTCACGCCAGTACTTCTTACATTCCCAAACACAGAGAAGAGAGTGAATGTATACTGCATTCCAGCTGTGAGATTTGAAACTGTGTGAGTTACTATTTCATCTCCATCAGGTGCAGTGATGTTTATCTCTGAACCATTAAACTGGAGAATAAAGCTAACATTGTTGTTCACTGCATTCCACTGCAGAGTGATACTGGTTTCCTCTTGTCCAATTGACTGGAAGCTGTCTGTGTTTGGAGGAGCTGAAAAGAAAAAGGGGAGTGATGCCATCATCCAACAATCTTCACTTACTCAAAAATATGTTTGGCCAAGTTTCCACTGTCTGTGACAATGACTGTGATTGTGATACACACATGTAGATGTGTATTTTCTATCTGCATATTATCGGTCACCCTTTGAGTACAATATAGCAAAAGAGAAAATAATTTTACCAGTGACTGCAGTGATGTTTACTCCCCTACTTCTGACATTGTCAAACACAGAGAAGAGAGTGAATGTGAACGGAGTTCCAGCTGTGAGATCTGAAACTGTTTGAGTTACAGTTTCTTCTCCTTCAGGTGCACTGATGTTTATCTCTGAACCATTGAATTGTAGAATAAAGTTGACATTGTCCTTCACTGTATTCCACTGCAGAGTGATACTGGTCTCATCTTGTCCAATTGACTGGAAGCTGTCTGTGATTGGAGGAGCTGAAAGAAAAAGAAGAGTGATGTCATCATATATTGTCTGTGACACCGTCTGTTATTGTGATACATAAAGGTAGATGTGTATTTTTCTATCTGCATATTATCGGTCACCCTTTGATTTCTATATATCACTAAATTGAATTCTTCGGACATTAAAAAAAGGAAATTTTTTTTACCAGTGACTGCAGTGATGTTCACGCCAGTACTTCTGACATTCCCAAACACAGAGAAGAGAGTGAATGTGAACGGAGTTCCAGCTGTGAGATCTGACACTGTGTGAGTTACAGTGTCTTCTACTTGAGGTGCACTGATGTTAATCTCTGAACCATTGAACTGTAAAATAAAGTTGACATTGTTCTTCACTGTATTCCACTGCAGAGTGATATTGGTCTCATCTTGTCCAATTGATTGGAAGCTGTCTGTGTTTGGAGGAGCTGAAAGAAAAAAGGGGAGTGATGTCATCATCCAATGATCTTTAATTAATAAAAAATGTGTTTGTCCAACTTTTCCATTGTCTGTGACACAGTCTGTTATTGTGATACATAAAGATAGATGTGTATTTTTCTATCTGTACATTTTCGGTCACCTTTTGAGTACAAAATAGTACTAAATGTATCCTTCGGACATTAAAAAGTGAAATAATTTTACCAGTGACTGCAGTGATGTTTATGCCAGTACTTCTGACATTCTCAAACACAGAGAAGAGAGTGAATGTGAACGGAGTTCCGGCTGTGAGGTCTGACACAGTGTGAGTTACAGTGTTTTCTCCTTCAGGTGCACTGATGTTAATCTCTGAACCATTAAACTGCAGTATAAAATTGACATTGTCATTCACTGCATTCCACTGCAGAGTGATACTGGTCTCATCTTGTCCAATTGACTGGAAGCCGTCTGTGATTGGAGGAGCTGAAATGAGGAAAGAATGATGTCATTTTCCATTGTCTGTGACACTGTCTGTTATTGTGATAAATAAAGGTAGATGTGTATTTTTCCATCTGCATATTATCGGTCACCCTTTGAGTACTATATATCACTAAATTGAATTCTTCGGACATTAAAAACAGAAAATAATTTTACCAGTGACTGTAGTGATGTTTATGCCAGTACTTCTGACATTCTCAAACACAGAAAAGAGAGTGAATGTGAACGGAGATCCAGCTGTTAGATCTGACACTGTGTGAGTTACAGTGTCTTCTCCTTCAGGTGCACTGATGTTAATCTCTGAACCATTAAACTGTAGTATAAAATTGACATTGTCATTCACTGCATTCCACTGCAGAGTGATACTGGTCTCATCTTGTCCAATTGACTGGAAGCCGTCTGTGTTTGGAGGAGCTGAAAGGAAATGAAGAGTGATGTCATCTTCCATTGTCTGTAAAATTGTTTGTTATTGTGATACATACATGTTAATGTGTGTTTTTCCATCTGCATATTATCGGTCACCCTTTGAGTACAATATATCACTAAATTGATTCTTTGGACATGAAAAATAGAAAATAATTTTACCAGTGACTGCAGTGATGTTCACGCCAGTACTTCTGACATTCCCAAACACAGAGAAGAGAGTGAATGTGAACGGAGTTCCAGCTGTGAGATCTGACACTGTGTGAGTTACAGTGTCTTCTCCTTGAGGTGCACTGATGTTAATCTCTGAACCATTGAACTGTAAAATAAAGTTGACATTGTTCTTCACTGTATTCCACTGCAGAGTGATACTGGTCTCATCTTGTCCAATTGACTGGAAGCTGTCTGTGTTTGGAGGAGCTGAAAGAAAAAAGGGGAGTGACGTCATCATCCAATGATCTTTAATTAATAAAAAATGTGTTTGTCCAACTTTTCCATTGTCTGTGACACAGTCTGTTATTGTGATACATAAAGATAGATGTGTATTTTTCTATCTGTACATTTTCGGTCACCTTTTGAGTACAAAATAGTACTAAATGTATCCTTCGGACATTAAAAAGTGAAATAATTTTACCAGTGACTGCAGTGATGTTTATGCCAGTACTTCTGGCATTTTCAAACACAGAGAAGAGAGTGAAAGTGAACGGAGTTCCAGCTGTGAGATCTGACACTGTGTGAGTTACAGTGTCTTCTCCTTGAGGTGCACTGATGTTAATCTCTGAACCATTGAACTGTAAAATAAAGTTGACATTGTTCTTCACTGTATTCCACTGCAGAGTGATACTGGTCTCATCTTGTCCAATTGATTGGAAGCTGTCTGTGTTTGGAGGAGCTGAAAGAAAAAAGGGGAGTGATGTCATCATCCAATGATCTTTAATTATTAAAAAATGTGTTTGTCCAACTTTTCCATTGTCTGTGACACAGTCTGTTATTGTGATACATAAAGATAGATGTGTATTTTTCTATCTGTACATTTTCGGTCACCTTTTGAGTACAAAATAGTACTAAATGTATCCTTCGGACATTAAAAAGTGAAATAATTTTACCAGTGACTGCAGTGATGTTTATGCCAGTACTTCTGGCATTCTCAAACACAGAGAAGAGAGTGAATGTGAACTGAGTTCCGGGTGTGAGGTCTGACACGGTGTGAGTTACAGTGTCTTCTCCTTCAGGTGCAGTGATGTTAATCTCTGAACCATTAAACTGCAGTATAAAATTGACATTGTCATTCACTGCATTCCACTGCAGAGTGATACTGGTCTCATCTTGTCCAATTGACTGGAAGCTGTCTGTGATTGGAGGAGCTGAAAGGAAAAGAAGAGTGATGTCATCATATATTGTCTGTGACACCGTCTGTTATTGTGATACATAAAGGTAGATGTGTATTTTTCTATCTGCATATTATCGGTCACCCTTTGATTTCTATATATCACTAAATTGAATTCTTTGGACATTAAAAAAAGGAAAAATTTTTTACCAGTGACTGCAGTGATGTTTATGCCAGTACTTCTGACATTCTCAAACACAGAGAAGAGAGTGAATGTGAACGGAGTTCCAGCTGTTAGATCTGACACTGTGTGAGTTACAGTGTCTTCTCCTTGAGGTGCACTGATGTTAATCTCTGAACCATTGAACTGTAAAATAAAGTTGACATTGTTGTTCACTGGATTCCACTGCAGAGTGATACTGGTCTCATCTTGTCCAATTGATTGGAAGCCGTCTGTGTTTGGAGGAGCTGAAAGGTAAAAATTGTGTGATGTCAACGTCCATTGTCTGTGAAGCTCTCTGTTATTGTGGTACACAAGTGTAGATGAGTATTTTTCTATCTGCATATTATCGGTCACCCTTTGAGTACAATATAGCAAAAGAGAAAATAATTTTACCAGTGACTGCAGTGATGTTTACGCCAGTACTTCTGACATTCTCAAACACAGAGAAGAGAGTGAATGTGAACGGAGTTCCGGCTGTGAGATTTGACACTGTGTGAGTTACAGTGTCTTCTCCTTCAGGTGCACTGATGTTAATCTCTGAACCATTAAACTGTAGTATAAAATTGACATTGTCATTCACTGCATTCCACTGCAGAGTGATACTGGTCTCATCTTGTCCAATTGACTGGAAGCCGTCTGTGTTTGGAGGAGCTGAAAGGAAATGAAGAGTGATGTCATCTTCCATTGTCTGTAAAATTGTTTGTTATTGTGATACATACATGTTAATGTGTGTTTTTCCATCTGCATATTATCGGTCACCCTTTGAGTACAATATATCACTAAATTGATTCTTTGGACATGAAAAATAGAAAATAATTTTACCAGTGACTGCAGTGATGTTCACGCCAGTACTTCTGACATTCCCAAACACAGAGAAGAGAGTGAATGTGAACGGAGTTCCAGCTGTGAGATCTGACACTGTGTGAGTTACAGTGTCTTCTCCTTGAGGTGCACTGATGTTAATCTCTGAACCATTGAACTGTAAAATAAAGTTGACATTGTTCTTCACTGTATTCCACTGCAGAGTGATACTGGTCTCATCTTGTCCAATTGACTGGAAGCTGTCTGTGTTTGGAGGAGCTGAAAGAAAAAAGGGGAGTGACGTCATCATCCAATGATCTTTAATTAATAAAAAATGTGTTTGTCCAACTTTTCCATTGTCTGTGACACAGTCTGTTATTGTGATACATAAAGATAGATGTGTATTTTTCTATCTGTACATTTTCGGTCACCTTTTGAGTACAAAATAGTACTAAATGTATCCTTCGGACATTAAAAAGTGAAATAATTTTACCAGTGACTGCAGTGATGTTTATGCCAGTACTTCTGGCATTTTCAAACACAGAGAAGAGGGTGAATGTGAACTGAGTTCCGGGTGTGAGGTCTGACACGGTGTGAGTTACAGTGTCTTCTCCTTCAGGTGCACTGATGTTAATATCTGAACCATTAAACTGCAGTATAAAATTGACATTGTCATTCACTGCATTCCACTGCAGAGTGATACTGGTCTCATCTTGTCCAAT
Organism: Antennarius striatus; assembly: GCF_040054535.1. Classification (NCBI taxonomy): domain Eukaryota; kingdom Metazoa; phylum Chordata; class Actinopteri; order Lophiiformes; family Antennariidae; genus Antennarius; species Antennarius striatus. The sequence continues at coordinate 6,745,848 of NC_090798.1, read as the reverse complement.
TGACTGGAAGCTGTCTGTGATTGGAGGAGCTGAAAGGAAAAGAAGAGTGATGTCATCATATATTGTCTGTGACACCGTCTGTTATTGTGATACATAAAGGTAGATGTGTATTTTTCCATCTGCATATTATCGGTCACCCTTTGAGTACAATATATCACTAAATTGATTCTTTGGACATTAAAAATAGAAAATAATTTTACCAGTGACTGCAGTGATGTTCACGCCAGTACTTCTTACATTCCCAAACACAGAGAAGAGAGTGAATGTATACTGCATTCCAGCTGTGAGATTTGAAACTGTGTGAGTTACTATTTCATCTCCATCAGGTGCAGTGATGTTTATCTCTGAACCATTAAACTGGAGAATAAAGCTAACATTGTTGTTCACTGCATTCCACTGCAGAGTGATACTGGTTTCCTCTTGTCCAATTGACTGGAAGCTGTCTGTGTTTGGAGGAGCTAAAAAGAAAAAGGGGAGTGATGCCATCATCCAACAATCTTCACTTACTCAAAAATATGTTTGGCCAAGTTTCCACTGTCTGTGACAATGACTGTGATTGTGATACACACATGTAGATGTGTATTTTCTATCTGCATATTATCGGTCACCCTTTGAGTACAATATAGCAAAAGAGAAAATAATTTTACCAGTGACTGCAGTGATGTTTACTCCCCTACTTCTGACATTGTCAAACACAGAGAAGAGAGTGAATGTGAACGGAGTTCCAGCTGTGAGATCTGAAACTGTTTGAGTTACAGTTTCTTCTCCTTCAGGTGCACTGATGTTTATCTCTGAACCATTGAATTGTAGAATAAAGTTGACATTGTCCTTCACTGTATTCCACTGCAGAGCGATACTGGTCTCATCTTGTCCAATTGACTGGAAGCTGTCTGTGATTGGAGGAGCTGAAAGAAAAAGAAGAGTGATGTCATCATATATTGTCTGTGACACCGTCTGTTATTGTGATACATAAAGGTAGATGTGTATTTTTCTATCTGCATATTATCGGTCACCCTTTGATTTCTATATATCACTAAATTGAATTCTTCGGACATTAAAAAAAGGAAATTTTTTTTACCAGTGACTGCAGTGATGTTCACGCCAGTACTTCTGACATTCCCAAACACAGAGAAGAGAGTGAATGTGAACGGAGTTCCAGCTGTGAGATCTGACACTGTGTGAGTTACAGTGTCTTCTACTTGAGGTGCACTGATGTTAATCTCTGAACCATTGAACTGTAAAATAAAGTTGACATTGTTCTTCACTGTATTCCACTGCAGAGTGATATTGGTCTCATCTTGTCCAATTGATTGGAAGCTGTCTGTGTTTGGAGGAGCTGAAAGAAAAAAGGGGAGTGATGTCATCATCCAATGATCTTTAATTAATAAAAAATGTGTTTGTCCAACTTTTCCATTGTCTGTGACACAGTCTGTTATTGTGATACATAAAGATAGATGTGTATTTTTCTATCTGTACATTTTCGGTCACCTTTTGAGTACAAAATAGTACTAAATGTATCCTTCGGACATTAAAAAGTGAAATAATTTTACCAGTGACTGCAGTGATGTTTATGCCAGTACTTCTGACATTCTCAAACACAGAGAAGAGAGTGAATGTGAACGGAGTTCCGGCTGTGAGGTCTGACACAGTGTGAGTTACAGTGTTTTCTCCTTCAGGTGCACTGATGTTAATCTCTGAACCATTAAACTGCAGTATAAAATTGACATTGTCATTCACTGCATTCCACTGCAGAGTGATACTGGTCTCATCTTGTCCAATTGACTGGAAGCCGTCTGTGATTGGAGGAGCTGAAATGAGGAAAGAATGATGTCATTTTCCATTGTCTGTGACACTGTCTGTTATTGTGATAAATAAAGGTAGATGTGTATTTTTCCATCTGCATATTATCGGTCACCCTTTGAGTACTATATATCACTAAATTGAATTCTTCGGACATTAAAAACAGAAAATAATTTTACCAGTGACTGTAGTGATGTTTATGCCAGTACTTCTGACATTCTCAAACACAGAAAAGAGAGTGAATGTGAACGGAGATCCAGCTGTTAGATCTGACACTGTGTGAGTTACAGTGTCTTCTCCTTGAGGTGCACTGATGTTAATCTCTGAACCATTGAACTGTAAAATAAAGTTGACAGTGTTGTTCACTGCATTCCACTGCAGAGTGATACTGGTCTCATCTTGTCCAATTGACTGGAAGCCGTTTGTGTTTGGAGGAGCTGAAAGGTAAAAATTGTGTGATGTCATCATCCATTGTCTGTAAAATTGTTTGTTATTGTGATACATACATGTTAACGTGTGTTTTTCCATCTGCATATTATCGGTCACCCTTTGAGTACAATATATCACTAAATTGATTCTTTGGACATTAAAAATAGAAAATATTTTACCAGTGACTGCAGTGATGTTTACGCCAGTACTTCTGACATTCTCAAACACAGAGAAGAGAGTGAATGTGAACGGAGATCCAGCTGTTAAATCTGACACTGTGTGAGTTACAGTGTCTTCTCCTTGAGGTGCACTGATGTTAATTTCTGAACCATTGAACTGTAGTATAAAATTGACATTGTCATTCACTGCATTCCACTGCAGAGTGATACTGGTCTCATCTTGTCCAATTGACTGGAAGCTGTCTGTGTTTGGAGGAGCTGAAAGAAAAAAGGTGAGTGACGTCATCATCCAATGATCTTTAATTAATAAAAAATGTGTTTGTCCAACTTTTCCATTGTCTGTGACACAGTCTGTTATTGTGATACATAAAGATAGATGTGTATTTTTCTATCTGTACATTTTCGGTCACCTTTTGAGTACAAAATAGTACTAAATGTATCCTTCGGACATTAAAAAGTAAAATAATTTTACCAGTGACTGCAGTGATGTTTATGCCAGTACTTCTGGCATTCTCAAACACAGAGAAGAGGGTGAATGTGAACTGAGTTCCGGGTGTGAGGTCTGACACGGTGTGAGTTACAGTGTCTTCTCCTTCAGGTGCACTGATGTTAATCTCTGAACCATTAAACTGCAGTATAAAATTGACATTGTCATTCACTGCATTCCACTGCAGAGTGATACTGGTCTCATCTTGTCCAATTGACTGGAAGCTGTCTGTGATTGGAGGAGCTGAAAGGAAAAGAAGAGTGATGTCATCATATATTGTCTGTGACACCGTCTGTTATTGTGATACATAAAGGTAGATGTGTATTTTTTCATCTGCATATTATCGGTCACCCTTTGAGTACAATATATCACTAAATTGATTCTTTGGACATTAAAAATAGACAATAATTTTACCAGTGACTGCAGTGATGTTCACGCCAGTACTTCTGACATTCCCAAACACAGAGAAGAGAGTGAATGTGAACGGAGTTCCAGCTGTGAGATCTGACACTGTGTGAGTTACAGTGTCTTCTCCTTGAGGTGCACTGATGTTAATCTCTGAACCATTGAACTGTAAAATAAAGTTGACATTGTTCTTCACTGTATTCCACTGCAGAGTGATACTGGTCTCATCTTGTCCAATTGATTGGAAGCTGTCTGTGTTTGGAGGAGCTGAAAGAAAAAAGGGGAGTGATGTCATCATCCAATGATCTTTAATTAATAAAAAATGTGTTTGTCCAACTTTTCCATTGTCTGTGACACAGTCTGTTATTGTGATACATAAAGATAGATGTGTATTTTTCTATCTGTACATTTTCGGTCACCTTTTGAGTACAAAATAGTACTAAATGTATCCTTCGGACATTAAAAAGTGAAATAATTTTACCAGTGACTGCAGTGATGTTTATGCCAGTACTTCTGGCATTCTCAAACACAGAGAAGAGGGTGAATGTGAACTGAGTTCCGGGTGTGAGGTCTGACACGGTGTGAGTTACAGTGTCTTCTCCTTCAGGTGCACTGATGTTAATGTCTGAACCATTAAACTGCAGTATAAAATTGACATTGTCATTCACTGCATTCCACTGCAGAGTGATACTGGTCTCATCTTGTCCAATTGACTGGAAGCCGTCTGTGATTGGAGGAGCTGAAAGGTAAAAATTGTGTGATGTCATCATCCATTGTCTGTAAAATTGTTTGTTATTTTGATACATACATGTTAACGTGTGTTTTTCCATCTGCATAATATCGGTCACCCTTTGAGTACAATATATCACTAAATTGATTCTTTGGACATTAAAAATGGAAAATAATTTTACCAGTGACTGCAGTGATGTTCACGCCAATACTTCTGACATTCTCAAACACAGAGAAGAGAGTGAATGTGAATGGAGTTCCAGCTGTGAGATCTGACACTGTGTGAGTTACAGTGTCTTCTCCTTGAGGTGCACTGATGTTAATCTCTGAACCATTGAACTGTAAAATAAAGTTGACATTGTTCTTCACTGTATTCCACTGCAGAATGATACTGGTCTCATCTTGTCCAATTGATTGGAAGCTGTCTGTGTTTGGAGGAGCTGAAAGTAAAAAGGGGAGTGATGTCATCATCCAATGATCTTTAATTAATAAAAAATGTGTTTGTCCAACTTTTCCATTGTCTGTGATACAGTCTGTTATTGTGATACATAAAGATAGATGTGTATTTTTCTATCTGTACATTTTCGGTCACCTTTTGAGTACAATATAGTACTAAATGTATCCTTCGGACATTAAAAAGAGAAATAATTTTACCAGTGACTGCAGTGATGTTTACGCCAGTACTTCTGACATTCTCAAACACAGAGAAGAGAGTGAATGTGAACGGAGTTCCGGCTGTGAGATCTGACACTGTGTGAGTTACAGTGTCTTTTCCTTCAGTTGCACTGATGTTAATCTCTGAACCATTAAACTGTAGTATAAAATTGACATTGTCATTCACTGCATTCCACTGCAGAGTGATACTGGTCTCATCTTGTCCAATTGACTGGAAGCCGTCTGTGATTGGAGGAGCTGAAATGAGGAAAGAATGATGTCATTTTCCATTGTCTGTGACACTGTCTGTTAATGTGATACATAAAGGTAGATGTGTATTTTTCTATCTGCATATTATCGGTCACCATTTGAGTACAATATGGCAAAAGAGAAAATAATTTTACCAGTGACTGCAGTGATGTTTACGCCAGTACTTCTGATATTCTCAAACACAGAGAAGAGAGTGAATGTGAATGGAGTTCCGGCTGTGAGATCTGACACTGTGTGAGTTACAGTGTCTTCTCCTGCAGGTGGACTGATGTTAATCTCTGAACCGTTAAACTGTAGTATAAAATTGACATTTTCATTCACTGCATTCCACTGCAGAGTGATACTGGTCTCATCTTGTCCAATTGACTGGAAGCCATCTGTGTTTGGAGGAGCTGAAAGGTAAAAATTGTGTGATGTCATAGTCCATTGTCTGTGAAACTCTTTGTTATGGTGGTACACAAGTGTAGATGAGTATTTTTCTATCTGCATATTATCGGTCACCCTTTGAGTACAATATGGCAAAAGAGAAAATAATTTTACCAGTGACTGCAGTGATGTTTACGCCAGTACTTCTGATATTCTCAAACACAGAGAAGAGAGTGAATGTGAATGGAGTTCCGGCTGTTAGATCTGACACTGTGTGAGTTACAGTGTCTTCTCCTGCAGGTGGACTGATGTTAATCTCTGAACCGTTAAACTGTAGTATAAAATTGACATTGTCATTCAATGCATTCCACTGCAGAGTGATACGGGTCTCATCTTGTCCAATTGACTGGAAGCTGTCTGTGATTGGAGGAGCTGAAAGGAAAAGAAGAGTGATGTCATCATATATTGTATGTGACACTGTCTGTTATTGTGATACACACATGTAAATGTGTGTTTTTCCATCTGCATATTATCGGTCACCCTTTGAGTACAATATATCACTAAATTGAATTCTTCGGACATTAAAAATATAAAATAATTTTACCAGTGACTGCAGTGATGTTTACGCCAGTACTTCTGACATTCTCAAACACAGAGAAGAGAGTGAATGTGAACGGAGATCCAGCTGTTAAATCTGACACTGTGTGAGTTACAGTGTCTTCTCCTTGAGGTGCACTGATGTTAATTTCTGAACCATTGAACTGTAGTATAAAATTGACATTGTCATTCACTGCATTCCACTGCAGAGTGATACTGGTCTCATCTTGTCCAATTGACTGGAAGCTGTCTGTGTTTGGAGGAGCTGAAAGGAAAAAGGGGAGTGATGTCATCATCCAATGAGCTTTAATAAATAAAAAATGTGTTTGTCCAACTTTTCCATTGTCTGTGACACAGTCTGTTATTGTGATACATAAAGATAGATATGTATTTTTCTATCTGTATATTATCGGTCACCTTTTGAGTACAATATAGCACTAAATGAATCCTTCGGACATTAAAAAGAGAAATAATTTTACCAGTGACTGCAGTGATGTTTACGCCAGTACTTCTGGCATTCTCAAACACAGAGAAGAGAGTGAATGTGAACGGAGTTCCGGCTGTGAGATCTGACACTGTGTGAGTTACAGTGTCTTCTCCTTCAGGTGCACTGATGTTAATGTCTGAACCATTAAACTGTAGTATAAAATTGACATTGTCATTCACTGCATTCCACTGCAGAGTGATACTGGTCTCATCTTGTCCAATAGACTGGAAGCCGTCTGTGATTGGAGGAGCTGAAATGAGGAAAGAATGATGTCATTTTCCATTGTCTGTGACACTGTCTGTTATTGTGATACATAAAGGTAGATGTGTATTTTTCTATCTGCATATTATCGGTCACCCTTTGAGTACAATATGGCAAAAGAGAAAATAATTTTACCAGTGACTGCAGTGATGTTTACGCCAGTACTTCTGATATTCTCAAACACAGAGAAGAGAGTGAATGTGAACGGAGTTCCAGCTGTGAGGTCTGACACTGTGTGAGTTACAGTGTCTTCTCCTTCAGGTGCACTGATGTTAATCTCTGAACCATTAAACTGTAGTATAAAATTGACATTGTCATTCACTGCATTCCACTGCAGAATGATACTGGTCTCATCTTGTCCAATTGATTGGAAGCTGTCTGTGTTTGGAGGAGCTGAAAGAAAAAAGGGGAGTGATGTAATCATCCAATGATGTTTAATTAATAAAAAATGTGTTTGTCCAACTTTTCCATTGTCTGTGACACAGTCTGTTATTGTGATACATAAAGATAGATGTGTATTTTTCTATCTGTACATTTTCGGTCACCTTTTGAGTACAATATTGTGACACCGTCACATTAATGTGATATTGAATATATGGAACAATTAAAGTGGGGTAAAAGGTGCGATAAAGGTATGGTGTAATACATATTTTCTTGCTAAGGACGTCAGACAGCACATAACGGACTAAAGATTCCATTGTAATGATCAATGATGGACTAATGGCCTGGGAAATAGTCGCACCTGCCAGGGAGGCGTGAACCAGAGGCCATATAAGCGAGTCTCCCAGGTGAGAGAGAGGATGAAAAAAAAAGGAAAGACGGAAGTGGTCCAGTACCCGAGTAGAGACACCTGTGTAGGTGGTAAAATAACTGGATTCCCCAACGAAAATTGATCCTTACAACCTGAGACGGAGGAAACGGTCCCGTCGGAGCTGTCAACGCATTGGATGTTCGAATCCTACCAGGCAGCGGGCGCATCTCCCTCTCCGGTGAGACCGAACCTTTTTTGATAGTGACTCTTGTGTTCCCGGCCGGGACAGGGGGTTTTCAGTTTGCCATTTTTGAGGATTACAAGGGTTTTTTTTGGTATTCGTTTCCCCCCTCTGACTGAACCATCGAGTGACGCGATCATCACTCGCGTCTGAGCGCGGACATCAGGGCGCGCAGCGGTGGATGCGTAAACTGATGTTGAACAATTAATTTTGAGGGTTTATAACTTTATTCTGGGAAAAGGGGCGTGTTGTTTATTAAGTTTGTTTTTGTTGTTGTTCCTATGTTCACTAATACACTGCGTCTAGAGCACGTAAAGCAGGTGGTGTTTGTTTGGTATTATTTCTTACACATCCTTATTTAAGAACTTGCTATCATCCCCATAAAGTACCCCTTGTGCGTGTTAACAACGATTCGTTCGGGGTTGAGTTGTTACAATATAGTACTAAATGTATCCTTCGGACATTAAATAGAGAAATAATTTTACCAGTGACTGCAGTGATGTTTACGCCAGTACTTCTGACATTCTCAAACACAGAGAAGAGAGTGAATGTGAACGGAGTTCCGGCTGTGAGATCTGACACTGTGTGAGTTACAGTGTCTTCTCCTTCAGGTGCACTGATGTTAATGTCTGAACCATTAAACTGCAGTATAAAATTGACATTGTCTTTCACTGCATTCCACTGCAGAGTGATACTGGTCTCATCTTGTCCAATAGACTGGAAGCTGTCTGTGATTGGAGGAGCTGAAAGGAAAAGAAGAGTGATGTCATCATATATTGTCTGTGACACTGTCTGTTATTGTGATACACACATGTAAATGTGTGTTTTTCCATCTGCATATTATCGGTCACCCTTTGAGTACAATTTATCACTAAATTGAATTCTTCGGACATTAAAAATATAAAATAATTTTACCAGTGACTGCAGTGATGTTTACGCCAGTACTTCTGGCATTCTCAAACACAGAGAAGAGAGTGAATGTGAACGGAGTTCCAGCTGTGAGGTCTGACACTGTGTGAGTTACAGTGTCTTCTCCTTCAGGTGCACTGATGTTAATCTCTGAACCATTAAACTGTAGTATAAAATTGACATTGTCATTCACTGCATTCCACTGCAGAATGATACTGGTCTCATCTTGTCCAATTGATTGGAAGCTGTCTGTGTTTGGAGGAGCTGAAAGAAAAAAGGGGAGTGATGTAATCATCCAATGATGTTTAATTAATAAAAAATGTGTTTCTCCAACTTTTCCATTGTCTGTGACACAGTCTGTTATTGTGATACATAAAGATAGATGTGTATTTTTCTATCTGTACATTTTCGGTCACCTTTTGAGTACAATATAGTACTAAATGTATCCTTCGGACATTAAAAAGAGAAATAATTTTACCAGTGACTGCAGTGATGTTTACGCCAGTACTTCTGATATTCTCAAACACAGAGAAGAGAGTGAATGTGAATGGAGTTCCGGCTGTGAGATCTGACACTGTGTGAGTTACAGTGTCTTCTCCTGCAGGTGGACTGATGTTAATCTCTGAACCGTTAAACTGTAGTATAAAATTGACATTGTCATTCACTGCATTCCACTGCAGAGTGATACTGGTCTCATCTTGTCCAATAGACTGGAAGCCGTCTGTGATTGGAGGAGCTGAAATGAGGAAAGAATGATGTCATTTTCCATTGTCTGTGACACTGTCTGTTATTGTGATACATAAAGGTAGATGTGTATTTTTCTATCTGCATATTATCGGTCACCCTTTGAGTACAATATGGCAAAAGAGAAAATAATTTTACCAGTGACTGCAGTGATGTTTACGCCAGTACTTCTGACATTCTCAAACACAGAGAAGAGAGTGAATGTGAACGGAGATCCAGCTGTTAGATCTGACACTGTGTGAGTTACAGTGTCTTCTCCTTGAGGTGCACTGATGTTAATGTCTGAACCATTGAACTGTAGTATAAAATTGACATTGTCATTCACTGCATTCCACTGCAGAGTGATACTGGTCTCATCTTGTCCAATTGACTGGAAGCTGTCTGTGATTGGAGGAGCTGAAAGGAAAAGAAGAGTGATGTCATCATATATTGTCTGTGACACTGTCTGTTATTGTGATACACACAGGTAAATGTGTGTTTTTCCATCTGCATATTATCGGTCACCCTTTGAGTACAATATATCACTAAATTGAATTCTTTGGACATTAAAAATATAAAATAATTTTACCAGTGACTGCAGTGATGTTTACGCCAGTACTTCTGACATTCTCAAACACAGAGAAGAGAGTGAATGTGAACGGAGATCCAGCTGTTAGATCTGACACTGTGTGAGTTACAGTGTCTTCTCCTTGAGGTGCACTGATGTTAATTTCTGAACCATTGAACTGTAGTACAAAATTGACATTGTCATTCACTGCATTCCACTGCAGAGTAATACTGGTCTCATCTTGTCCAATTGACTGGAAGCTGTCTGTGTTTGGAGGAGCTGAAAGGAAAAAGGGGTTTGATGTCATCATCCAATGATCTTTAATAAATAAAAAATGTGTTTGTCCAACTTTTCCATTGTCTGTGACACTGTCTGTTATTGTGATACATAAAGATAGATGTGTATTTTTCTATCTGTATATTATCGGTCACCTTTTGAGTACAATATAGCACTAAATGAATCCTTCGGACATTAAAAAGAGAAATAATTTTACCAGTGACTGCAGTGATGTTTACGCCAGTACTTCTGGCATTCTCAAACACAGAGAAGAGAGTGAATGTGAACGGAGTTCCGGCTGTGAGGTCTGACACTGTGTGAGTTACAGTGTCTTCTCCTTCAGGTGCACTGATGTTAATCTCTGAACCATTAAACTGTAAAATAAAGTTGACATTGTTCTTCACTGTATTCCACTGCAGAGTGATACTGGTCTCATCTTGTCCAATTGATTGGAAGCTGTCTGTGTTTGGAGGAGCTGAAAGAAAAAAGGGGAGTGATGTCATCATCCAATGATCTTTAATTAATAAAAAATGTGTTTGTCCAACTTTTCCATTGTCTGTGACACAGTCTGTTATTGTGATACATAAAGATAGATGTGTATTTTTCTATCTGTACATTTTCGGTCACCTTTTGAGTACAAAATAGTACTAAATGTATCCTTCGGACATTAAAAAGTGAAATAATTTTACCAGTGACTGCAGTGATGTTTATGCCAGTACTTCTGGCATTCTCAAACACAGAGAAGAGGGTGAATGTGAACTGAGTTCCGGGTGTGAGGTCTGACACGGTGTGAGTTACAGTGTCTTCTCCTTCAGGTGCACTGATGTTAATGTCTGAACCATTAAACTGCAGTATAAAATTGACATTGTCTTTCACTGCATTCCACTGCAGAGTGATACTGGTCTCATCTTGTCCAATAGACTGGAAGCTGTCTGTGATTGGAGGAGCTGAAAGGAAAAGAAGAGTGATGTCATCATATATTGTCTGTGACACTGTCTGTTATTGTGATACACACATGTAAATGTGTGTTTTTCCATCTGCATATTATCGGTCACCCTTTGAGTACAATTTATCACTAAATTGAATTCTTCGGACATTAAAAATATAAAATAATTTTACCAGTGACTGCAGTGATGTTTACGCCAGTACTTCTGGCATTCTCAAACACAGAGAAGAGAGTGAATGTGAACGGAGTTCCAGCTGTGAGGTCTGACACTGTGTGAGTTACAGTGTCTTCTCCTTCAGGTGCACTGATGTTAATCTCTGAACCATTAAACTGTAGTATAAAATTGACATTGTCATTCACTGCATTCCACTGCAGAATGATACTGGTCTCATCTTGTCCAATTGATTGGAAGCTGTCTGTGTTTGGAGGAGCTGAAAGAAAAAAGGGGAGTGATGTAATCATCCAATGATGTTTAATTAATAAAAAATGTGTTTGTCCAACTTTTCCATTGTCTGTGACACAGTCTGTTATTGTGATACATAAAGATAGATGTGTATTTTTCTATCTGTACATTTTCGGTCACCTTTTGAGTACAATATAGTACTAAATGTATCCTTCGGACATTAAAAAGAGAAATAATTTTACCAGTGACTGCAGTGATGTTTACGCCAGTACTTCTGATATTCTCAAACACAGAGAAGAGAGTGAATGTGAATGGAGTTCCGGCTGTGAGATCTGACACTGTGTGAGTTACAGTGTCTTCTCCTGCAGGTGGACTGATGTTAATCTCTGAACCGTTAAACTGTAGTATAAAATTGACATTGTCATTCACTGCATTCCACTGCAGAGTGATACTGGTCTCATCTTGTCCAATAGACTGGAAGCCGTCTGTGATTGGAGGAGCTGAAATGAGGAAAGAATGATGTCATTTTCCATTGTCTGTGACACTGTCTGTTATTGTGATACATAAAGGTAGATGTGTATTTTTCTATCTGCATATTATCGGTCACCCTTTGAGTACAATATGGCAAAAGAGAAAATAATTTTACCAGTGACTGCAGTGATGTTTACGCCAGTACTTCTGACATTCTCAAACACAGAGAAGAGAGTGAATGTGAACGGAGATCCAGCTGTTAGATCTGACACTGTGTGAGTTACAGTGTCTTCTCCTTGAGGTGCACTGATGTTAATGTCTGAACCATTGAACTGTAGTATAAAATTGACATTGTCATTCACTGCATTCCACTGCAGAGTGATACTGGTCTCATCTTGTCCAATTGACTGGAAGCTGTCTGTGATTGGAGGAGCTGAAAGGAAAAGAAGAGTGATGTCATCATATATTGTCTGTGACACTGTCTGTTATTGTGATACACACAGGTAAATGTGTGTTTTTCCATCTGCATATTATCGGTCACCCTTTGAGTACAATATATCACTAAATTGAATTCTTTGGACATTAAAAATATAAAATAATTTTACCAGTGACTGCAGTGATGTTTACGCCAGTACTTCTGACATTCTCAAACACAGAGAAGAGAGTGAATGTGAACGGAGATCCAGCTGTTAGATCTGACACTGTGTGAGTTACAGTGTCTTCTCCTTGAGGTGCACTGATGTTAATTTCTGAACCATTGAACTGTAGTACAAAATTGACATTGTCATTCACTGCATTCCACTGCAGAGTAATACTGGTCTCATCTTGTCCAATTGACTGGAAGCTGTCTGTGTTTGGAGGAGCTGAAAGGAAAAAGGGGTTTGATGTCATCATCCAATGATCTTTAATAAATAAAAAATGTGTTTGTCCAACTTTTCCATTGTCTGTGACACAGTCTGTTATTGTGATACATAAAGATAGATGTGTATTTTTCTATCTGTATATTATCGGTCACCTTTTGAGTACAATATAGCACTAAATGAATCCTTCGGACATTAAAAAGAGAAATAATTTTACCAGTGACTGCAGTGATGTTTACGCCAGTACTTCTGGCATTCTCAAACACAGAGAAGAGAGTGAATGTGAACGGAGTTCCGGCTGTGAGGTCTGACACTGTGTGAGTTACAGTGTCTTCTCCTTCAGGTGCACTGATGTTAATCTCTGAACCATTAAACTGTAAAATAAAGTTGACATTGTTCTTCACTGTATTCCACTGCAGAGTGATACTGGTCTCATCTTGTCCAATTGATTGGAAGCTGTCTGTGTTTGGAGGAGCTGAAAGAAAAAAGGGGAGTGATGTCATCATCCAATGATCTTTAATTAATAAAAAATGTGTTTGTCCAACTTTTCCATTGTCTGTGACACAGTCTGTTATTGTGATACATAAAGATAGATGTGTATTTTTCTATCTGTACATTTTCGGTCACCTTTGGAGTACAAAATAGTACTAAATGTATCCTTCGGACATTAAAAAGTGAAATAATTTTACCAGTGACTGCAGTGATGTTTATGCCAGTACTTCTGGCATTCTCAAACACAGAGAAGAGGGTGAATGTGAACTGAGTTCCGGGTGTGAGGTCTGACACGGTGTGAGTTACAGTGTCTTCTCCTTCAGGTGCACTGATGTTAATGTCTGAACCATTAAACTGTAGTATAAAATTGACATTGTCATTCACTGCATTCCACTGCAGAGTGATACTGGTCTCATCTTGTCCAATTGACTGGAAGCCGTCTGTGATTGGAGGAGCTGAAAGGAAAAGAAGAGTGATGTCATCTTCCATTGTCTGTGACACTGTCTGTTATTGTGATAAATAAAGGTACATGTGAATTTTTCCATCTGCATATTATCGGTCACCCTTTGAGTACTATATATCACTAAATTGAATTCTTCGGACATTAAAAAAAGAAAATAATTTTACCAGTGACTGCAATGATGTTTACGCCAGTACTTCTGACATTCTCAAACACAGAGAAGAGAGTGAATGTGAACGGAGATCCAGCTGTTAGATCTGACACTGTGTGAGTTACAGTGTCTTCTCCTTGAGGTGCACTGATGTTAATCTCTGACCCATTGAACTGTAAAATAAAGTTGACATTGTTGTTCACTGGATTCCACTGCAGAGTGATACTGCTCTCATCTTGTCCAATTGACTGGAAGCCGTCTGTGTTTGGAGGAGCTGAAAGGTAAAAATTGTGTGATGTCATCGCCCATTGTCTGTGAAACTGTTTGTTATTGTGGTACACAAGTGTAAATGAGTATTTTTCAATCTGCATATTATCGGTCACCCTTTGAGTACAATATAGCAAAAGAGAAAATAATTTTACCAGTGACTGCAGTGATGTTTACGCCAGTACTTCTGACATTCTCAAACACAGAGAGGAGAGTGAATGTGAATGGAGTTCCGGCTGTGAGATCTGACACTGTGTGAGTTACAGTGTCTTCTCCTTCAGGTGCACTGATGTTAATCTCTGAACCATTAAACTGTAGTATAAAATTGACATTGTCATTCACTGCATTCCACTGCAGAGTGATACTGGTCTCATCTTGTCCAATTGACTGGAAGCTGTCTGTGTTTGGAGGAGCTGAAAGCAAAAAGGGGAGTGATGTCATCATCCAATGATCCTTAATTAATTAAAAATGTGTTTGTCCGACTCTTCCATTGTATGTGACACTGTCTGTTATTGTGATACATAAAGGTAGATGTGTATTTTTCTATCTGTATATTATCGGTCACCCTTTGAGTACAATATAGCACTAAATGAATCCTTCGAACATTAAAAAGATAAATAATTTCACCAGCGACTGCAGTGATGTTTACGCTAGTACTTCTGACTCTCTCAAACACAGAGAAGAGAGTGAATGTGAACGGAGTTTCAGCTGAAAGGTCTGACACTGTGTGAGTTACAGTGTCCTCTCCTTCAGGTGCACTAATGTTTATCTCTGAACCACTGAACTGTAGAATAAAGGTGACATTGTTGTTCACTGGATTGCACTGCAAATGTATGCTGGTCTCATCTTGTCCAATTGACTGGAAGCCGTCTGTGTTTGGAGGAGCTGAAAGGCATTGATGCTCACAGCTTTCTACTTTAGAGTAATACTAATCTCATCTTGTGCAATCAACTTTGTTTTGACGAGCTAGGAGGTAAACGGGGATTGACATAATCATCAAACATTTTTTGCGTTAAACATGGATTCCCCTGAACCAAATATCTCAATTTTCTAAATTTATTTTCTAGTATGTTATCTTTATCAAGAAAATATAGTGTAACTGTCAGACTGTTTTTCTCACATGCAGCACCAACTAAACTTTCAAAGAAAAATAAATTCACATTTCTAGGCTACACATGTCTGTAATCTGCAGGTGTCGAGATTTGGTCATGTGATATATTTACGGTACACATAAAGATTTCCTCAAAATGATATGGCAGTAAAACGACACTCCTGTCTGTAGCGTGTCGCCATTGATGCACTGAATTCAAGTTTACTTGAAGCAGTTTTAGTATATCAGTATATCAGTATATATATATATATATATATATATATATATATATATATATATATATATATATATATATATATATATATATACCTAGTATATCAGCCAGATTGATTGCCATTAACTTAAGGGCTGCATCATATGGCTTTCTTCCCATGTTTTTCATCATAAGAGGTGTGCATGACAGGCAAAATGTCTGTTCAAAACACAATGAAACTAGGGTAGTGTCCTTTTCGCCACAGTATCTCTTCCACCTGTGTATCATGCCCCCTGGAGGCAGTTAGCCCATAAAAATTTGTAGATTAGCCGCATTGTTTTTCAAGCTGCATGGTTAAAAGCATGTGGAAAAAGTTATTTATCTGCCTGAATTTATAGTAATTAAAACATCTCTTTTCCTGAAGCAAGAATTTCAGTGACAACAGTGCACCTGACAAAAGTCAGTATTTGACTTCCCACTCTGTTATTTAGATGTCTTACCAGTGACTGCAGTGATATTTATTCCATTGCTTCTGATGCCCTGAAACACAGAGAAGAGAGTGAATCTGTACCGGGTTCCAGCCATGAGATCTGACACTGTGTGACTTAGTCTTTCATCTCCTCCTGGTGAAGTGAATCTTATCTCTGAACCATTAAACTGGAGAATGAAGATGACGTTTTCCACTGCATTCCACTGAAGAGTGATACTGGTCTCATCTTGTCTAACTGACTGGAAGTTGTATGGGATTGGAGGAGCTGTTGAAAAGTGTGAAAAAGTTTAAGCATTTTTCAAGAGAGATAATAGCAGCTCATGCATATTTCACATATAACCTCAGGTTTTAAGTTGCATCTTGAGAAAAAATACAATCATAGGTCCAGTTTGACCATGTTGGGGGAAGAATAACAGGAAGACAGAGGGCGGAAAAAAACATTAGCCCGCAGTCACTGCATTAGATAATTAAATAGTACAACATGTTAGTAGAAATACGATTCATTACCTTCTGAGTAACATATGAAGGGGAACGTGAGGAAACAATCCTCGTCTGACCAAAGTCCTGGTTCTCCTAGACGTGCAGCGACACACCGATCTGTATTGGAGTTAGGTTCCCCATTGTCCCAGTTTCGAAATGGAGAGCTGCTTCCATCTGACCACACTCTTCCGCCATGCAGACCAATCCATACAGTATCTCCAGCTGACAGGTTGGTGATGATTTCATTTTCTTGCAGATTTCGTATACTAAGCATTAAACAGTTGCAGATCCAAACTAAAGTTTAGTACGAGTAAAGTCATAAATCATAACAGCCAAACAAAGACATTGTTCCAAATGGTAAAGGAAAGAGGTATTAAAAGTATTTTTTAAAAAAGTAATAAACATATTAATTAAATAATACAAAAATGTTTAAAGTTTTATGTTCCATGGTTATGTCACCTTGCCAGTGTTTGTGTTGTACTGTACCTGGCTAGATCAACATGATTTTCCCTACAAAACATCTGAGCGTTGTTCCAGGGAAGAGGAGTATCCACCTTTACAAAGGATGGTGCCCCCTGTATGTCACCTGGAAATAGTCAGGAACAATGTCAGGGCAGAATTAATGTTTAATTTTATGCAGGAATGTCCGTAATAAAAAATAAAAAGATAAGGACTCACTGGAAACTTCACACATCACCTCGACATAAGGAATAAGCAACACGCTTAGATTGCTTAGATAGATTTCAGTCTTAGTTTAGACCACAGCCATTGAATAACTCACCATTGTAGCAAACAAAAGGTCGTCGCATGATGCAACGAGAGCCAAGCCATGTGCCATTGTGTGGACTGTCACTGAACAGCCCCACACAGCTCGGTTCTTCAGGACTCTCAAGCTGTTCAGGAAACCAGTTTCTAAACTCTTCTTCTCCTGGCCCATAGAAGGTGACGTCATTCAGAGACCAACTCCAACCATTTATCAAATCAAGATGGAGACCTATCCAAGCCGCTCCTAATATATATAGAAAAATATTGTCAAGTCCTGATTTGACCAAAATACAAATAAAAAACTTGTAGTCTGAACCGAATGAAGTTTTAAACAAGAAAAATAATTATCAGTTTTAATTTCTACTCTAAATGCCCCTATATACTGTATAATAAGTAATAAAAAAATCTCATTTTCATAATGACTGTTTTTATCTCCTAATATCAATGGCCAAAAAAATCTCAATATGTGAAACCACCATTAAGAAGTATTTCAAGATTGTTCTTCAAGAAAAAAATCTTATTTATCTTCTAATCTTCATTATTTTATTAACTGATGACTCATATCAATGAAAACATTGTTACTTTAAAAAGACATTTTTTTATTTTATATCATTTCATCAAATATGATGAGTCCACAATAGTTCTATCAATTCATTTTCATTTATAAGAAAGGGTTTCTTTCATTTTAATCACTTATTTATTCTATACTTTGTTTTAATGACAGCAACTGGTAGCAGCAATGTCCATAAAAGCTTCACAAGTTCAACAGGAAGTTAATGACTCAACATCTTCAACTTCCTGAATCTTTTGTTCATTCTCAATGTTATCACTGGCTTCACCTTTAATAATCATCAGATGTCATATTTGTTCAATGCTAATTATATACTGCAAATGTAGATTATATTTACAAGTGGAAGAGTGTGCCATGTGTCATTCTGAAGTAGATACAGAAAAAGGAATGGATCACTGAAACATAGTGAGTGAAAATGTTTTCAACATTTTTGTCAATCAACATATCAACTTGACTTGGAGATAAAGTCAGAGAGGACAGACTGAGATGGTTTGGACATGCCCAGAGGAGAGATAGTGAATATATTGGTAGAAGGATGCTGAGTTTTGAACTGCCAGGCAGGAGGTCTAGAGGAAGACCAAAGAGGAGGTTTATGGATGTTGTGAAAGAGGACATGAAGGTAGTTGGTGTGAGAGAAGAGGATGCAGAAGACAGGGTTAGATGGAGGCAGCTGATACGCTGAAGGTAAAAGCCGAAAGGAAAAAAAGAAGAAAATATCAAATTGACACATCTTCATGAAACAGAGCAAAACAAGGAACAATTGACTTTTGGAGTGCTTCCAAACAAAGGATTGGATCTATGGCCACATGATAACGTGCATGGCTCCTTGATGGAGTTACGGACACAACTGATTGCCTTTCTAATTTGGAATTGTTTGTCGAACAATTTATCTTAAGAATGTATCGAAAACCTGTTGGCAAGCAGGTTTTTGAATATGCTTATTGCTTAAATACAGTGTACACCATGTACTGTATATACATTATAAACACAATAAAACTATTAAGAACTTGCCTGAAAGTTCTGTTGAGCTGGCAATGGCAGCAACATCCTCTCCGTCATATAGGGTGACCAAATCGATAAACATTTCTCTACAGAAGCTCTGTGCTTGAGTCCAGTTCAGCCTGTCTGCCATAACGTGGTATTGGACTGGCTGGGCAGAGGCAGCAATGACCACTGCTGTTAAAACAAAACAGTTCTTTAATGACTTACTCATGAAGGTTGTGGCAATTTCATTTTTTTCTGGGGTGACTATGAGGAGGCACTATACCTGCAGGGCTGGATTGAGCTAATTCTTCATAAATTATATTTTTGACAACTTATCTGCAACTTGTTTGACATGAGCAACAAGCAGCCCTTGCAATTCTCAAATTAGTTACAGTTAATGCACTGTGATGAGATAAAGGTTCAATATCTCTACAGTAATATTAAATGGATTGTGCTATTTCTGAACCAGCCTATCTGTGATACAGATTTGTCCACTTCACATTGATCCAGATCAGGTTACAGTCTCTTGTATACTTCTTCACTGTCTAATAATTAAAAAGAAGAACCAGTTCAACAACCAAGTGAAGCTGGGCAGAAACCAATAAATTACAAAGTCATTCAACTATGGGAGGGAAAAAAATCTCTGCTATGACTAAAGATTTTATATGACTTTGTGTATGTATGTGTTCAACTTAGACTGATATCTACAAATTAGTACAAAGGTTTCCGTCCCTCCATTCTGTTATCTATACACAGAGTTTCTATGCACTTTCCGAAAAGCAATTGCCATTAACACATGATATACCTGACATTTTTTGACCTACAAATATAGTGTTATATGTGCTGACAATTACAAACAAACAATTATTACCAACATTTAATGGGAGGTATGTCTGACAAAATTGTGATAATCAAACAAAGCACCTACCAGACAGGATGGAGATGATTAACCCATAATCCATGAGTTAAACCTTTAAAAGAAACTTTAAAAAAAAAGAAGAATGATACAAATTGATTCCTTCTTAATCAACCATGCTAACCTCGTTAGGATAGTTGCCACTAGCAGATGTCCACAACACATTCTTGCAAAGAAAATGATGTACATATTGATTTTACTCACCATTATTTGTTTAACCCCTTTCAAATTTGAAATAACCATAACGAAGTGCTGTGTGTTGCTTGTATGCCAGGGAAGTCCTTATTTGATATACAGCTCTCTGCTGCTATGAGTTGTAAAAGGGCAAGCCCATACCTAAGGGTAGGACTCCGGTCACAAAGACATTTTTATTATTTAGGAATTAGGAAGCGTAACTTAGACTGGACATTAAATAGCTTAATTCTCTATTTTAAAATGCACAGATTTGAAGTCATGTTTCCATCTCAACCTGTATATCGTGTCCTTACAGACATACACATTCTCTTAGAACAGGCCATTTGCTTGGCTTGTGATCTTGATATTTTTAGCTTGCTCAAGACCTGGAAATATATTTCATTACACACACACACACACACGCACACGCACACGCACACGCACACACACACACACACACACACACACACACACACACACACACACACACACACACACACACACACACACACACACACCTCCAAATTACACTGAATGTCCAAATTTGACAGCTGATGACAATAGTTGTTGACATTAAAACAGTGATCAGTTGAAATATATTCCAAATATATATATAAAAAAAACAGTCCTTCATACATCATCTCATACTATTTATACTAAATTCCATTATGACATGCCCAATTCATTTATAATTCAACAAAAAATTATAAAACATGTATAGTACTTACTGGTTAAAAAAATGAATTTTCAACACTACTTTACAATCTTTTGTTAACTTTTGATGAATGTCATTTGACTGTTTTCATAAAAACACACAGGAAATCATTCTAGTCTTTGATTTAGCAACAGGGAGACATAAAAGCTCTTCATAGAATTTGAAAGAAAGCAAAACTAATGAAAAAAATCAGGAAAAAAATCACTAAAGGAAAGCAGTTGTGTTGATTCCTGTATGTGCAGCGACACACTGGTCTGTGATGGAGTTTGGTTCCCCACTGGCCCACTGTCGAAATGGAGAGCTGCTTCCAACTGACCACACTCTTCTCCCATGTAGACCAATCCATACAGCATTTCCAGGTGACAGGCGATGATTTTATTTTCTTGCTGTTACCGTATACCGAGAGTTAAAAAGTTGCATATATAAACCAAGGTTTAGCATAATTAAAGACATAAAGCATAGTAGACAACAACAAAAGAGGGAAAAAAACATTGCTCCAGATGGTTAAGAAATGAGGTATTATACGCTTTTTAAGAAATAGTGATACTGTATAGATATTAATGAAAAAATACAAAAATACCTTGTTTGGGTCAACTTGCCAGCGTTTGTGCTGTACTGTACCTGCCTAGATCGACATGATTCCCCCTACAGAATGTCAGAGCATTATGCCAGGGAAGAGGAGTAACCGTTTAACTCACCATTGTATCACGCAAAGGATTGTCTGATGTTGCAACTAGGGTAAAAATAATAAGGGCTGGCTTAAACTAAAATGTAAATTTAACAGTTTCCAGTGTTAGCTATCAGCATCCTATTTCATGAAAAGGGTAAATTCTTCCACCATTCATCTTGATTCAGTGCAGTTCGTTTACTTTTTTCCTAAAATCACTGTAATTGTTTTTGAATGTGAATAACATTTGAGTGTGATTTTGTACTTTTTTTTTTTTTTAAATAAACGTGCTTTTAAAAATGAAAATGAAAGAAATGAAATATGTGAAGGCCCAGGTCCTTGATCCTTCCAGGGCACATTTGTTAAAATCATGGCCCAGGGACCAAGTGTGGCCTGCCACAAAATTTTATGTGGCCTGCGAGCACATAAAGGGTCAGAGTATCTAAAAATAAAAAGGTCAAAAGTGTGTTTTGAGCAAAACTACACTTCCCACAATGTAGTAACTAAGCCCATTCCAACACTGACAAAAATGTTTTGAACAAAGTTAACGTCCTAATTTGTGTTTTATGTTATTTTTTTTATTCACTTGGATAGTTTGATCTTTGATTAATAGAGATCTGTGGGTTTCATAACCTGACAAATTAAAAGGATTTATGTTATTAGAGTATAAGAGTAGAGTATAACTTTATTGATCCCTTAAGGAGGTACCGTCAGGGAAATCAACAGAGAAACTTAAATTACAGAGAAACAAACAAACATTTTATTTCTGTGCAACTCTAATGTTTGTAACTTGAAAAAGTAATAAATTCAGAATTTAACATTGAGTAGTTACTATTACTTGACATTATATTGAGTTAGTTAGTTCCATTTACTTTATGTTACATCTGACCCTTTAATTTGTAAGTTACATCTGACCCTTTGAGGACTGCCATTATGCTGATGTGGCCCTCTGTGAAAATTAGTTTGACACCACTGTCCTAGAGCACTATGTGTTTGCTCTGTGTCTTGCAGGTCCTCAACTAGGTGGAGCTGCGGTGGCATCAAGTAGCACCTGGCACCAGTTTTCTGACACCCTTTCCTGTCAGTCTGCTTCTAAAGCCATGCTTCGTTTTTACTTTTGTGTTCCTGCCTTTTGTTTCACACTGATAGTATGTACTACACGTTATCTAAGACATTCATGCACCCTCACACACTACTGACACTGACATCCACACCCCATTGCAATGTTTGTTGTTTAACCTGCTTAATACAGAAACTTTTGGTGTCACCCTGTCTACATCTCCCTCATCTGTTGCTGCCTACGAGCTGGCCATAACTTTTGTGGGCTAAAAGTACCAAAAAGATTTGGTATGCGTTTCTTTTTTATTTCTCTGGGTGAGTTTTGGGTCAGTTTTATTAACCTGGTTCAGTCGAGTGCTTTGTGTTTATGAGAGAACGTGTTGATCCAATTTAAACGGCTGCGCATTGGTGGAAGGTGCAGTGCATGTAAAGAGATGTTACTGCAGGGTTTGACAAAGCCTCTTCCTCATTCTTGACATGTTTAAACTGGATTGTGCTTGACTAGTTTTGAACCAGATTGTTATTCTTGATGGCAAATGTCATAAAGATTTCACAACCTCAGATTGAGCCAAACTCCAAACTTCAGTCTGTCTCCATGAATTGTTCCTCACTGTGTGCCCCTGATTTTTTTTTTTTAAAAATTTATATACTGGTTTGATCCCCGAAGGGAAATTAAGAACGCACACTCTAGGTAATGATTCAAACGCATGCATACATGTGTATTTGTGAGTACAGGCCCCTGCAGCACACACACACACACACAAGGGGGCCTGTAGATATGCAAGGGAGGTAGCGTGGCAGGCAGCTCCTTCTTGGTGCGCCTCAAATGAGCAATTTGTAAAGGGGACGGCACCTTGCTCAAGGGCGCCTCGGCAGTGCTCTGGAGGTGAGCTGACACCTCCCACTGTCAGCTCATCTCCGGGTATTTTTTTTGGGGCGGGAGTGGGAATCGAACCGCCGATCTTGAATAATGGGACGACCCGCTCTACCGCCCGCTCTACCGCGGAGCCACTGCCGCCCCTAATAGGATGGTGGTGTGCAGGATGACTCTGGTGGTGAGGAAGATGAAGAGGGCAAAGGCAGAGGAGAGGACGAAATGGTGGAAGCTGAAAAAAGAAGAGTGTTGCATGACTTTTACAAAGGAGTTAAGACAGGCTCTGAGTGGTCAGGAGGTGCTTCCAGATGACTGGACAACTACAGCTAATGTGATCAGGGAGACAGTTAGGAAAGTACTGTAGGTTCTGTAGGTGTGACAGAGGAGTTCAAGGTGGAGGTGGGACTGCATCAGGGATCAGCTCTGAGCCCCTTCTTGTTCGCTATGGTGATGGACAGGCTGACAGATGAGGTTAGACAGGAATCTCCATAGACTATGATGTTTGCAGATTACATTGTGATCTGTAGTGAGAGCAGGGAACAGGTGGAGGAGAAACTAGAGAGGTGGAGGTTTGTCCTGGAAAGGAGAGGAATGAAGGTTAGCCGCAGTAAGACAGAGTACATGTGTGTGAATGAGAGGGACCCAAGTGGAAGAGTGAGGTTACAGGGAGAAGAGATCAAGACGGCAGAGGATTTTAAGTACTTAGAGTCAACAGTCCAGAGCAATGGAGAGTGTGGAGAGTGTAGAAAAGAGGTGAAGAAGCGTGTACAGGCAGGATGGAACAGGTGGAGAAAAGTGTGAGGTGTGATGTGTGATAGAAGAGTTTCAGCTAAAATGAAAGGAAAGGTGTACAAAACTGTGGTGAGACCAGCGATGTTGTTTGGTCTAAAGACAGTGTCACTGAGGAAAAGACGGGAGGCAGAGCTGGAGGTAGCAGAGATGAAGATGCTGAGGTTCTCTCTGGGAGTGACCAGGAAGGATACGATCAGGAATGAGTACAACGGAGGGACAGCACATGTTAGGTTTTGGAGATAAAGTCAGAGAGGCCAGACTGAGATGGTTTGGACATGTCCAGAGGAGAGATAGTGAATATATTGATAGAAGGATGCTGAGATTTGAACTGCCAGGCAGGAGTTCTAGAGGAAGACCAAAGAGGAGGTTTATGGATGTAGTAAAAGAGGACATGAAGGTAGTTGGTGTGAGAGAAGAGGATGCAGAAGACAGGGTTAGATGGAGGCGATTGATTCATTGTGGCGACCCCTGAAGGGAAAGGCCGAAAGGAAAAGAAGAAGTCCAAATAGTGTATACAGTATATACCAATATATAATAGATACAATCCCAGTACTGAAAAAAATATTTTAGTTATTTTAGTTAAATCTGTGCGCTGAATCTAAGTAGGTTTGATAAACAGTTCTCAGTTGCTGTGAAGTTTAGAGGCCAAGGCCATAAGTAGGTGTAGTACTCTTAACTCACAAAGATTCCTGTGGTTTAGCAACCAGGAAGTACATCATTCAAGGGAATCACTACGGCACGACTGTCAGAACTGGCTCTTCACTTGGACTGTGGTGTTGCGAGTTTGAGTTTCATCAAGAAACATTCATTCAGCATTCAAACTTCAAAGTCAGAGGCTCCCGTGACTCAACATTATACAGTATGTGCTATGATGTAGCTGTCCTATTATCAAGTCAACAAGGGTAAATGTTAACACACCATGCTGGTGTAAAAAAGTGACACCATTTTTTTTTATTGCTTAAAGTAAACTAAAACAAATCAAAGGTGCTGCAGTGTTTTCAGTTTAGGTGTTAGTAGATCACTGGGGGCTATATGGGGACCCATCCACATACATGTCTGGTAACCCGTTTTTAAACTATGACATTTGGAAGTGCGTGTGCCTCATCTGCTAGTCCAGAATCTCCATACTGAAGAACGGAAACACAGAGCAGTGTTTTTGAACTGTTCATAGAATTTTACGAGACTGACGTTGTGCCAAAAAGTGATCTAAGAAAGACAAAGGTGGAGGAACTAAAGAGCCAGTTGCCCATCTGTTAGCATATAACCTGAAAGGACAACTAAATAATGCCCAACTTGAAATGGAGAGCCCAAACACAAATAAAATATATCACATATTCAAAATGTCATAAATATGTTACTTCATATTTGTCCCTTGTTTATTCTTCCAAAATTGAATAGGAAAATACACACACTCAGTTGCACATTTGCTGGGAGATCAAAACGTTGCATCTGCGAAGAACCAGCATCTTCCCTCAGTAGTTTAGTTTGGTTTAGTCTCCTCATTTTCATTTTCCTCATTGGGATGATGATGTTATGAAATTACTGAACATATTGCTGCAGACCTGTGTTCACCCCAATTTTCCGATTGAAGTGAATCAACATTTAAAGTTAGTCGATTCAAGAAAGGAATGTTATCACCATAGGAAGACATAAAGTGCACATGTTTTGTGAAAGGAGAGACATTTCAGTGCACTCATCATTGGTCTCAAGCCATTGGTACTTGTTGAATCACTTGAAAAACAGAACACTAATCTTCTGCTTCTTCTGCTGCTTGGTTGTAATCTATTTGCAGATGGTGAAACGCCAAAGCTGGTGCTTAATGGCTTTTGATTTGTGGACCCTTCTGACAGAAGACAACTTCATTGCATGTCCATAGATACAAAGTGACAAAACCCCTCAATGAGCTCCTTTATATATATATATATATATATATATATATATATATATATATATATATATATATATATATATATATATATATATATATATATATATATATATATATATGGCTTTTCTGACACAAAAATGATGAGCTTTTGCAGAAGCAGTTTTAAATCGGAAGTGATATACATTGCACAACATTGTCTAGTTTTATACTTATAGTACATTTGTTCAGACATCCATCAGCATTAAGCATTCAAATTCTTTCTTTACAGACTTGGATAAGTGTAATCTAGTGCCAGTGAATACTGTTAAGCTCAAACTTTAATAGTAGAATTCAGAAGGTAGTACTTGAGTAGAACATGTATTGAACTTTTTTGAATCAGAACTCCATTCTGTCTTGTTTTTCTTCCATTGATTTTAAGTCTCAACAGATTGAACCCTCAGGGAGAACAACTCATCCGCCAATCCTTGTTGTCTGAGGAACTGCAAAAGCCACACAAAACCACAACATTGACACATGGAAAAATGCACAAAATTCACACATGCACACACACATATACACATAATCACAATGTTAACATCAGATTATGACTGAATATTAAAATAATGTCTGTATTAAATTACCTCTTCCAAACTACTCTGAATGTCCATGTTTGACAGCAGAACAGAGGATTTTAGTCTGACTCTTAATCCAATGACAATTGCTGTTGACATAAAAAAGTGATCAGTTGAAATATGTTCCAAATATATAAAAAACATCCTCCACACATCATATCATACTATTTTTGGTAAAGAACATTATGACAGGCCAAATTCATTTAGAATTCAACAATTTATGTCCAGTACCCAACACTGAACTAAAGAAGTATTTTCAGTAAAAACACTACGTGCACTTTACAATCATTTATTTACTCTTGATGAATGTAATAATGTACTGGGTTCATAAAAACATATAAAAAATCATTCTCGTCTCTCTTTTAACAACAGTTAGGCCTAAAAGCTATGTATATTTCAAATTTAATGGAAAACAACAACAAACTAAACAGGAAATAAATGAATAAAGGTACACAGTTGTGACGACAATTTCATTTTTAACCAGGTTGATGAATATGCACTCAATAAAATACACAGACAATATAATAGATTCAAGTAAAAGATCTACTTACCCATATCTGTTGTTGAACCAGGCAGAGCGAAAAATATTTGGAAAGGGTGAAAACAATATTAAGATTAGTTGACATTTTCTGAAAATAGAGTGAACCTAATGAAACTAATAATTACACGTCAATGCATTTTACCTAAAAAAAACAATTTGTCACAAGTATTTCTATAACACAAAATATTGATGTGTATATTTGATTTTATGGTTTATTGTCAAGTATCAAGAACCGTCCTGAACCTGGATAAATATAAATTGATGAAGGTAATTAACTCACCAGTGACCACAGTAATGCTTACTCCACTGCTCCTGACGTTTTCAAAGACAGAGAAGACAGTGAATGTATATTGAGTTCCAGCTGTGAGATCTGACACTGTGTGAGTTACTGGTCCATCTCCATCTGGTGCATTGATGTTTATCTCTGAACCATTGAACTGGAGAATAAAATTAACAATGCTGTTCACAGTATTCCACTGGAGAGTGACGCTGGTTGCATTTCTTTCATTTGATATGAAATTTTCTGGATTTGGAGGAGCTGATAGAGAGAAAATGTTGATTTCATATTAATTGTACAACATGTTAACAGTACAATATATATTTGTTTTCTCAACATCTTTGTGTTATGTTTCACATGAATTTTATTTTGCACAAACTTTAAAATCAACAACAAATGTGTCACTTTTAAATGAGTTTGTAAAGTATCAATTTCAACACTGAAATACTAACCAGCTAAAAGATGAAGAAGAAGAACATTTGGATGGGTCCAAATGAAGGAAATGGCTTTCTAAACTGCAATATCAAAATTTAATACCAAGGGTGATAGTTACTCATGACACCTCAATGTAGGCTCTCCAGAGGTTTAACAAGTCCAGCCCAATTTTTTTTTTATCCGTCTCACCAGCCCTCCTCTAAATAAGACAGCAAATTGCTCTTCTGACTCTAATGTGGAGAGTTTACATGAATAATATAATAGCAAAAAGAGAAAGATACTGAACCCAATCACTGCAGTTCTAAGCAGTAAGTGTTGCTTTTATTAGACTGCAAACATCCCTCCAAAACATTAACATTGACCATGGTATGGAAAACAAATGGACTGGCACTCTCAGCCATGGTGGCTAGGCTTGGAAAAATAACAACATTAAAGGCAACACTGTTCCTGCACCAATATCTAAAAACCAACATGTCACAAGGAAAAACGGAAAACAACATCATTTAACAACATCCCTAAAACTAAAGGTTTGTTGATAACTTCTATAAAGAGCTGTTAGTTGTTACATTATTGCAAATTAGTCCATGTATCATCTGGGATATTTAAATGTCTTCATTGAAATATCTTCATGATATGATCAGAGGCCATCAGTGTTTTTAGGATCAGGGTGAAAGTGTAAAAAAATTTCAAGCAAGGACAGGATA
This sequence comes from Antennarius striatus, assembly GCF_040054535.1. Taxonomy (NCBI): domain Eukaryota; kingdom Metazoa; phylum Chordata; class Actinopteri; order Lophiiformes; family Antennariidae; genus Antennarius; species Antennarius striatus. The sequence continues at coordinate 6,717,419 of NC_090798.1, read as the reverse complement.
TTAATTCATTAATCTTGTCTACAGTCACTGATGGACCTGATTGTTCACAATTGCTGCTAGAACCCATCCCAGCTTGCTACGAACGAGAGGTGGGGTACACACCGGATGTGACACAAGCACATTAAGGGGCCACTCTAGAAAACTATTTGCTTTTGTTACCTTTATTTAGAGTTGCCGCTGACACATATGAGCAGAAAGCATAGAAAAAAAATTACAAACGTCTTACCAGTGACTGCAGTGATGTTAATTCCACTGCTTCTGACGCTCTTAAACACAGAGAACAGGATGAATGTGTACTGAGCTCCAGCAGTGAGATTTGACACTGTATGAGTTACTAGTCCGTCTCCATCTGGTGCAGTGATGTTTATTTCTGAACCATTGAACTGGAGAATAAAGTCAACATTGTCGTTCACTGTATTCCACTGCAGAGTGATACTGGTCTCATTTTGAGTTATTGCTTCAAAGTTGTCTGTGTTTGGAGGAACTAAAAACAAAAAAATAGGAAGCAAAGAAGTCTTTTTTAAGGAACAAAGTTTTAAATATCTTGACTACTGTGAGTGCAGAATTAGTAGGCAAATGAGTATTTTGACCACATCATCCTCTTTATGCATGTTGTCTTACTCTAAGCTGTATAGGCTCGGAAGCCTAAAACCAATTAAGCATAACAAGTGATGTGTATCTCTGTAATGAGAAGGAGTGTAGTATAATGACATCAACACCCTATATCAGGTGTGCATAATTATTAGGCTACTTCCTTTCCTTTGGCAAAATGGGTCAGAAGAGGGACTTGACAGGCTCCGAAAAGTCAAAAATAGAGAGATATCTTGCAGAGGGATGCAGCACTCTTAAAATTGCCTAGCTTCTGAACCGTGATCATCGAACAATCAAGCATTTCATTCAAAATAGTCAACAGGGTCGCAAGAAGCGTGTGGAAAAACCAAGGCGCAAAATAACTGCCCATGAACTGAGAAAAGTCAAGCTTGCAGTTGCCAAGATGCCACTTGCCACCAGTTTTGCCATATTTCAGAGCTGCAACATCACTGGAGTGCCCAAAAGCACAAGGTGTGCAATACTTAGAGACATGACCAAGGTAAGAAAGGCTGATTTTTCTAAGGTTTTATGGACTGATGAAATGAGAGTGAGTCTTGATGGCCCAGATGGATGGGCCCTGGCTGGATCGGTAAAGGGTAGAGGGCTCCAGTCCGACTCAGAAGCCAGCAAGGTGGAGGTGGGGTATTGGTATGGGCTGGTATCATCAAAGATGAGCTTGTGGGGCCTTTTTGGGTTGAGGATGGAGTCAAGCTCAACTCCTAGTCCTACTGCCAGTTTCTGGGAGAAACCTTCTTCAAGCAGTGGTACAGGAAGAAGTCCACATCCTTCAAGAAAAACATGATTTTCATGCAGGACAGTGCTCCATCACACGCATCCAAATACTCCACAGTGTGGCTTGCAAGAAAGTGTCTAAAAGAAGAAAAACTAATGACATGGCCTCCTTGTTCACCTGATCTGAACCCCATAGAGAACCTGTGGTCCCTCATCAAATGTGAGATTTACAAGGAGGGAAAACAGTACACCTCTCTGAACAGTGTCTGGGAGGGTGCGGTTGCTGCTGCATGCAATGTTGATTGTGAACAAATCAAAACACTGACAGAATCCATGAAAGGCAGGCTTTTGAGTGTCCGTGCAAAGAAAGGTGGCTATATTGGTCACTGATTTGTTTTTGTTTTGTTTTTGAATGTCAGAAATTTATATTTGTGAATGTTGAGCTGTTATATTGGTTTCCTTGGTGAAAATAATTAATTGAAACGGGTATATATTTGTTTTTTGTTGAGTTGCCTAATAATTATACACAGTAATAGTCCTCCTAAAATAGCTAAACCCAAGAGAGCCCCACTCCAACTTCCAAAAGTATTCAACTTTGATATTAATGAGTCTTTTGGGTTCATTGAGAACATGATTGTTGTTCAATCGCACAGAAATTTAGAAATCAAGCTGTCCACCACAAAACTTAAAATGTTAAAATTATGAGCAAACTGTTGAAATACTATCTATGTAACCTGCAATAATTAAAAATGTACAACATAAACAAATCATAATTTTGTAGAAAAAATGATTCATTACTTTTTGTATAACATATGAAGGGGAAACTGAGGCAGCAGCTCTCGTCTGACCACAATCCTGATTGTCCTGCAGCGACACACCGATTTGTGATAGAGTTTGGTTCACCACTGGCCCACTGACGAAATAGGGAGCTGTTTCCATCTGACCACACTCTTCCCCCATGCAGACCAATCCATACTGTATCTCCAGCAGACAGGTTGGCGATGATTTCATTTTCTTGTTGATTTCGAATACTGAGTTGCATATATAAACCAAGTTTTAGTACAAATAAAAATATAAATCATACCAGAAAAAGAAAAGCATTGTTCCAAATAGTTAAGAAAGGAGGCATTTAAGGTACAAACAAAAATATTAATACAGATAGTGATGAAAAGTACAAAAATCCTTAGAGTTTTATGTTCTGTGCTTTTGTCACCTTGCCAGTGTTTGTGCTGTACTGTACCTGGCTAGATCGACATGATTCTCCCTACAGAATGTCTGAGCGTTGTTCCATGGAAGAGGAATATCTACCTTTACAAAGGATGGTGCCCCATCTATGTCACCTGCAAATAGTCAGGAACAATGTCAGGACAGACATAACTTATTGTTTCATTTTATGCAGGAATGTTCATAAAGAAAAATACGAGGAATCACTGAAACTTCAGACATCACCTCTACATAATGAAAAAGCAACATGATTTTAAAAGCTCTATGCAAAAGTAGTTAGACTTCACTCTGAGTTTAGAACACACCCATTGAAACACTCACCATTGTAGCAAACAAAAGGTCGTCGGATGTAACAACGAGAGCCAAGCCATGTGCCGTTGTGTGGACTGTCACTGAACAGCCCCACACAGCTCGGTTCTACAGGACTCTCAAGCTGTCCAGAGAACCAGTTTCTAAAGTCTGCCTCTCCTGGACCGTAGAAGGTGACGTTGTTCAGAGACCATCTCCAACCATTTATCAAATCAAGATGTAGACCTATCCAAGCTCTGCCTAAAATATGGAGAATCAAACAAATATTATCAAGTGCCGAAATGACCCATAGTATAAATGCAAAACTACAACACTCATTTTTTACAAACAAAAAAGTTGAGAAAAGCAGGTGTCAGTAATGATATGAAACACAGATGAACTGCAATCTAAATGTTGCAGTACCATGAAGGCCTATAATCCTCAACTTGATCTTCCTGAACATGAATTGGTACTTTAGTCTTGATCTGATTCTGGCTTCATGATAAGGATCAGCAGAATAATCGGGATTTGAGAGTCTGTCTTACTGCTGCAAATGGTCATACAACTATTTGCAGTAGTAATGATCTGTAATAAGCATGCAGAGGTAAATATTGCACTGTGTGTGTGTGTGTGTGTGTGTGTGTGTGTGTGTGTGTGTGTGTGTGTGTGTGTGTGTGTGTATGTGTGTGTGTTTCAGCTATACTCACCAGTTGTATGTATATCGTCATCATCACCGCTACCCGAAAACAAAATATCTTCTGAATTATCTGTAGAACATCAAAACACTCAGAATCAATCTAAACAGATATTCTCTGTATATTTCATCATAGTAGGTGACAATGTTCAGCCATTCATTAAATCAAAATAAAGACCTTGTGAAGCTCTGGCTGTAATATTGAGAATCAGCGCTTGATCACATCGGCAGACATTTCAAAGTGCTTTTACAGCCAGATAAACCAAATAGAATCCTGTTCTTTTGGGTTTCCACTTTCAGTGAAAAACACTGATGAACTGCAATCTAATTGTACCAGAAACATGAAGACCCACTATCCTCAACTTGATCTGTCCTGAGAATGACCAGCAAAATAACATAGATTTGACAGTGTGTCTTTATTTTATGTGTGAATGTATGTGAAGGTATGTGTGTGTGTGTGTGTGTGTGTGTGTGTGTGTGTGTGTGTGTGTGTGTGTGTGTGTGTGTGTGTGTGTGTGTGTGTGTGTGTGTGTGTGTGTGTGTGTGTGTGTGTGTGTGTGTGTGTCTGTGTGTGTGTGTGTGTGTGTGTGTTTGTGTGTACCATCACCACTACAATCATTCCAAAATTAAAAACACTCGCTGAAACATCTGTAGAACAACAGAACAGGCAGAATAAATCCAAACTGACATTAGGTGACTTCAAAATAGAGACCTATCCAACCTCCAGATAAAATATGGCATTCAAACAAATATTACCAAGTGTTGAATCAGATAAATGTGTATGTCTGTCTGACTCTGGGGTTTGTAGGAAATCAGTCCATATGTGCTTTGTGGATCTAGAGAAGGTGTTTGATTATGTCCTTTGTGGTATCTTGTGGGGAGTACTCTGGGAGTGTGGCATTAGCTGCCCTTCGCTGTCCAAGACTTGTCCAATGCCTATATGAAAAAAGACAGCTTGGTTCGCAATGCTGGCAGTAAGTCAGACCTGGTCCAAGCGAATGTTGAACTTTGGCAGGGCTGACTTTTGCTACCGGTTCTGTTCATAATCTTCATGGACAGAAATTCTAGGTCCAGCCAGGGACTGCAAGGAGTCTGGTTTGGGACTCTGCTTCTTGTCCTGTTGGCCTCATCAAACCTGGATCTTCAGTGTACACTGGGGTGGTTTGCACCTAAGGAAAATTGGAGTGGGATGAGGGTCAATACCTCCAAATCTGAGGCCATGGTTCTTGACCGTAAATAGGTGGTCTTCCCTCTCCAGGTCGATGGGGAGTTTTTGCTCCAAGTGAAGGATTTCAAGTATCTTGGAGTCTTGTTCATGATTGAGGGAAGAATGGACCATGAGATAGAGATGGATGAGTGCAGTGGCTGCAGTGATTGTATAGGTCTTGCATGGTGAAGAAAGAGATGAGTTGGAAGACACAGTACTTGCTGGTCAATCTGCGTTCCTACTCTGACCTGTGATCAAGAGATTTAGGTCTTGAGATTTAGGTCCCAGATAAGTGGTTGAAAAGAGTTCCTCCGTAGAGTGGCTAGGTAAATCCTTAGAGACAGGGTGAGGAGATCAGTCACCAGGGAGAAACTCAGAGTATTATTGAAGCTCTTCCATATCAAGTGGAGCAAGCAGAGGTGACCTGGGCATCAATTTCAGAAGTTTCCCCGAAGTTTCCATTGAAAGTGTTTTCTACCAGCAGTTCTCAGGGAAGATTTAGTACTTGCTGGAGAGATTATGTCTCTCGTCTGGTATGGGAATGCCTTGGGATCCCCCAGGAACACCTAGATGAGGTTTCTGGGAAATGGAAAGCATAACATGGACAACAATCTAAAAATCCTTGCTTAGATTGTTGACTCTGCGACATGGTTCCAGACAAGCAGTTGAAGATGGATAGATGGATGGATGGAAGGATGGATTTTTTTGTGCAGTGGTAAATATTGTGTGCGTGTGTGTGTGTGTGTGTGTGTGTGTTTGTGTGTGTGTGTGTGCCTGTGTGTTATTGTGTGTGTATGTGTAGCTCTACTCACCAGTCATATTATCATCGTCATCATCAATACCCGAACAATAATAATCTCCTGAACCATCTGTAGAATATCAGAATATTCAGAATCAAATCCAAACAGATATTTCCTGTATATTTCTTTGAAATAGAACCAGCTCTATTTCAATTCATACATCCTGAATACAATCTACTTTCTGTTCACATGGTGTTTTTCGAGTGTCATAACATAACAAGTAATCTAAAAGGTGTCCTCTGTCCCCTCCTTCCCCAACACTGAACCATCATGTAGAACACTGTGTTGGGTTGACAGATATCCAGTCATATCAATTTTTGCGTTCGGGTAAAATTAGATTACAATAATCAATGATTTTAACATTCTAGAAAAATTATATGCCAATTGACAAAGAGTAACAGAACAGATGTTATTTCATATTCCACATTGTCAGGTTTACTAAAGGGTTTATGTTTACTTCAGCATCTGGTCATTGTTTTTGTTTGGTTTGTCTGTCTGCTGATGAGGATTTAAGCAAAAGTCTATAAACATGTACAGTACAGGATTTCAAGATTAAAAAACAAACAAACTTGCCTAGATCTGCTGTTAAGCTGGCAATGGCAGCACCTTCATCTGTGTTGGTTATAGTGGCCAGATCACTATACTCCATTCTGCAGAAGCTCTGTGCCTGGGTCCAGTTCCGAGGCTCATTCACGAAGAAATACCGGCGCAAACGGCCAGGAGGAAGAGGGGCTAATAATTAAAGAAAGCATTTTCTTTTTGGATTGAGAAACACAATGAGAGCCAATTTGACAAAGCTTCTGTTTTCTGTTCTTATATTATCTCTCCTACAGGTAACAAAATAAAAAGGAGTCATATCAATATCAGGGGACAGTGAAAAATATAAAATCATCTTACCAGTGACTGCAGTGATTTTAATTCCACTGCTTCTGACATTCTCAAACACAGAGAACAGAGTAAATGTATACTGAGTTCCAGCAGTGAGATTAGACACTGTGTGAGTTACTGGTCCATCTCCATCTGGAGCAGTGATGTTTATCTCTGAACCATTAAACTGGAGAATAAAGTCAACATTGTCGTTCACTGTATTCCACAGTAGAGTGATACTGGTCTCATCTCGTCCTATTGACCGGAAGCCGTCTGTATTTAGAGGAGCTGGTGAAAACAATGATGGAATTAAATCAAACTTTCAAGGACGGATAAACTATTAAGCAATTCATCCATTTGGCTAGACGAGATGATTTGGTCTACAGCCAACTATCCACCTTGCGTGTTAAAACTCTGATGGACCTTTGAACAACAATTCACCTAAGCTGAGTGTTTATGGAGGTTGAGAGGATGAAGGAGAACCCAGAGAGAAGCCACACAGAAAGGAATAGGCCCTGGTACCTTCATTTTGTGAACCTTTGAGCCACCACATGTATATAACTGTTTAATTAATTTTTGCTCATTGTGCTTTTCTAGGTCCATCATTTAGTTCAGTATCTTCAGAATCACGCTAATGAGTTGAAAGTATCATTGATCGTTCCGGATATTGTCAGAGATTAGCAGTATTTTACAGCCACAATTTATACGCTTCAAATTAATTCTCATGACCCTGATGAGAATTAATTTCATCTCCGTTTCTAACCATCAGTGTTTCCGTTACAGCATTGACATCTCTTGTCTGTCCAAATTCCTCTCCACACAATAAGGCTTCTTCCTGTCACCTGTGCTGCTGTGGCCACCTGTTGCTCATCCTCCTCATGACATGTTCTCTTGTCAGCTCTGTTCCAGATCCTACTGTCCAATGTTCCCGTCTCTGTCTGTCATACTTTAATATTTGACCTGATTCCTTCATCCTGTCTTGTGTATAACCCCCGTCAAACCTGATTCCTTCATCCTGTCTTCTGCCTAGCCCCCGTCAGACCTGTCTAACTGTATCAAATGATTACCTGGTTTTGCTTTTCTAACCTGTAATTAGAATTGATGATGATGAGGTGTCGAAAATGTCATTTTAGTATATACCACTAACTACATATTCACAATCTGAATATTCCTCCCCCATACCCCTAACACCAAAATGTACTCACATAACATCAGAAGATATGAGAAAATGTAAAGTCATCTTACCAGTGACTGCACTGATTTGAATTCCACTGCTTCTGCTTTTCCCAAACACAGAGAACAGAATGAATGTGTGCTGAATTCCAGCAGTGAGATCTGAAACTGTGTGAGTTACTGGTCCATCTCCATCTGGTGCAGTGATGTTTATCTTTGAACCATTAAACTGGATAATAAAGTCAACATTGTCGTTCACTGTATTCCACTGCAGAGTGATGCTGGTCTCATTTTGAGCTATTGCTTCAAAGCTGTCTGTGTTGGGAGAAACAGAAACAAAAAAATGGGAAGCAAAGTAGTGATTATTAAGGACCAAAGTTTCAAATGTTTTGACTACCTTTGGTAACTATACACCATTCACAGAGCAGTCATTCAAAATCAAGAATAAATTCACTGAAGTTAATCTTAAACCTGCCAAAAACAATACTGCTATTGAGTGAGGGCAACAGTGTCTACTTATACATTCTCATTACAATCACTTGGGGTGTGAGGCAGGGGAAACTCCGGGCACAATGCCATGCAGTCCCTCTCTCTCTCTCTTTTTGCTTTGATCTTCGAAGAGGAAGGAGTGTGTTAGCCTATCTGCGCGTCACTCTATTTTTTTTGTTTTTTTTTAATGTATTTCCAACAGTTTTTTGTGTACCATAATTTAACCACGGTCACATTTTAGGAGTTTGTGAGAGAAATACACGGGAGTTTGGCATCCAAGTGTCTATTCACTCTGTAGTTTTTTGCTTTTTGTTATGCAGGCATCTTCACTTTCATTTACTGAAGTTTCATTCACAGTTGTGTTGTTTGTGAGACTTTTGCGGAGATTAAGAGGCACTATGATAACCCAGGGATGGGCTACCGTGGAGGAGAAAGCAACTCTGGCGAAACTAATATGGCAGCATTGAATAAAGTTAATACCCCCCACAACTGCTCGGTGTGGGAGGTGTGTTTAGCGGTGGGAGAGCAGGTCAGTTACGATAGCATTTAAGCAGGCTCCTGAATGAACAAAGGGGTAGTAATCTTCCTTGCATTTAAGCAGGCTCCTGAATGAACAAAGGGGTAGTAATCTTCCTTGACGAAATTGAAAACATTCACCAGGCAATTGTCTCATCAACATCTCGTGGTAGGTCCAATAGGAATTTGTATAATTGTAGTCCATTCTGGGTACAAATGTTTGTGCTACACATATATGTTGGACTGTCTCTGACATCTCTTTGCACAGCCTGCACCTTCGGTCTGATCAACTCTGGTATATCTTGGCCTCTGTAGCTCTTGTGCACGGGTTAGAAAGTTAGTCTAAATCTCTATACAGCAAAATATGTAGAAATAAGATTAATTACTTTCTGCATAACATATGAAGGGGAAACTGCGGCAGCAGTCCTCGTCTGACCACAATCCTGATTCTCTTGCAGCGACACACCGATTTGTGATAGAGTTTGGTTCACCACTGGCCCACTGTCGAAATGGAGAGCTGCTTCCATCTGACCACACTCTTCCCCCATGCAGACCAATCCATACCGTATCTCCAGCTGACAGGTTGGCGATGATTTCATTTTCTTGCCGATTTCGAATACTGAGTGTTAAAAAGTTGCAGATTCACACCAAGGTTTAGTATAAGTAAAGAAATAAATCACACCAGAAAAAGCAAAACATTGCTCCAAATGGTTAAGAAATGACGTATTTAAGGTAAAAACAAAAATAGTAATAAACATAGTGATGAAAAGTACAAAAATCCTTAAAGTTTTATGTTCACTGCTTGTGCCACCTTGCCAGTGTTGTGCTGTACTGTACCTGGCTAGATCGACATGATTCTCCCTACAGAATGTCAGAGCATTGCTCCAGGGAAGAGGAATATCCACCTTTACAAAGGATGCTACCCCATCTCTGTCACCTGGAAACAGTCAGGAACAATGTTAGAGCAGACTAGAATTATTATTCAGTTTTATGCAGGAATATCCATAAAAAAATAAAAAGATCTGGAATCACTGGAAACTTCACAAATCACCACCACATAATGAATAAGCAACAAGCTTTTAAAAGCTCTATGCAAAAGTATAGTTGATTTTAGTCTTATTTTAGAACACAGCCATTGAAACACTCACCATTGTAGCAAACAAAAGGTCGTCGAATGTAACAACGAGAGCCAAGCCATGTGCCGTTGTGTGGACTGTCACTGAACAGCCCCACACAGCTCGGTTCTACAGGACTCTCAAGCTGTCCAGAGAACCAGTTTCTAAAGTCTGCCTCTCCTGGACCGTAGAAGGTGACGTTGTTCAGAGACCATCTCCAACCATTTATCAAATCAAGATGTAGACCTATCCAAGCTCTGTCTAAAATATGGAGAAATCAAACACATATTATCAAGTGCTGAAATGACCTTTAGTATAAAAATAAAACTACTATACCAATCCAGAACCTAATTTTGTTCTAAACAACAAGGTCAAGGAAAGCAGGTTTAAGCAGGTTTGTTAGGAATGTAATGTAACAGAAAAACACTGATGAACTGCAGTCTAAATGTACCAGAACCACGATGGCCCATATTCCTCAACTTGATCTTTCTGAACATGAATCTTTATTCTTGATAGTGATCAGCAGAATAATCTGGATTTGTGGAACATACAACTACTTGCAGTAAGAATGTTACTAATGTAAGCATTATATTATGTATGTAAGTAATGTGTATTTTACTGCACTGTGTGTATGTGTGTGTGTGTATGTACTGTATGTGTGTGTATTTATGTGGGCGTGAACTCTACTCACCAGTATCATCACCACTACCCTCACTCAAACCACTTCCTGAAGCATCTGTAGAACAACAGAACAGTCAGAATCAATCCGAACAGATATTTTGTGTATATTTCCTCTTAGTAGTTGACGTCAAAATAGAGATTTATCCAACCTCCAGTTGAAATATGGGAATCAAGCAAATACTATCAAGGATTGACAAAGATAAATTTGTTTGTCTGTCTTTATTTTATGGGTCATAAAACTATTTGCAGTAAAGATTGACCTGTAAAATCACATGTCAGTTGGGGTAAGTACCTCTGGATTGATAGACAGGGGTGGAGGTCCCCCTTTTCAAGACAGGGAAGAGGATGGTGTGCTCCAACTATAGGGAGATAATACCCGGCGGAAAATCTATTCCCGGATACTGGAGAGGAGGATTAGACCAACACTCAAACTTTGGATTCAGGAGGAACAATGTGGATTTTGTCCCAGTTGCGGAACACTGGAGCAGCTGTACACTTTACGTTGAGTATTCAAGGGTTCATAGCAGTTTGCCCAATCAGTCCATATGTGCTTCATGGATCTGGAGAAGGTGTTTGACTGTGTCCCTCGTGGTATCTTGTGGGGTGTGCCCTGGAAGTTTGGGGTTGGGTGCCTTTGCTTTCCAAGAGCTGTCCAATGCCAAGGTGACAAAAGCTGGATCTTGGTTCGCATTTCTGGCAGTAAGTCAGACCTGGTCCAAGTGCATGCTGAACTTTGACAAGACTGCAATTTATCATTGGGTCTGTTGATAATCTTTATGGACAGAATTTCTAAGTCCAGCCAGGGGACTGGTTTGGGACTATGCTTCTTGCCCTCTTGGCCTCATCAAACCTGGACCTTCAGTGTGCACTGGGGTGGTTTGCACTTAAGTGCAACTGGAGCGGGATGAGGATTTATAGTCAAGAACCATGGTCAACAAATATGGCCTCCAAATCCAAGCCATGGTTCTTGACCCTAAATAGGTGGTATTCCCTCTCCAGGTCGATGGGGAGTGTTTGCTCCAAGTGGAGGAGTTCAAGTGTCTTGGGGTCGTGTTCATGATTGAGGGAGGAACGAACCATGAGATAGAGACGGATGAGTGCAGCAGCTTCAGTGATGCAGTCATTGTATAGGTCTGTCGTAGTGAAGAAAGTGTGATAGTCTTTGTCTTGCTTTTCTTGTTTATTTTATGGGTTCAGTTCATGTACGTTTCTGGTTTTGTTATTGCCACATTTAGTGATTTGTTGCACCTGGTTTGTTTTCCCAGATTGTTTTGTTTGATATTTAGCCAATCTGTGTTTAGTTCCTCCCATAGTTAATTAGTTTGTCATTAGTTTCACCCGAGACTAATTTAGAAACCTGGCCTGTCTATTTAAGGCGCTTCACTACTAATCTGCGGTGTCAGAGCATATTCAGTATTTGTTTGATCAAAGTATCTCGTATGCCAATTGTTACTGTATTCCTCTAGCGCTTTTTGTATGACCACAAGTTCAGCCTTGCCTTGTCTGTTCTTGTTTCGGTTTTTGATCCCTTGCCTGTTCGACTACAATTTTTGGATATTCCGTTGATGTTGTATACTCTGGGTTTTTCCTGATTTTGAAAACGGACTAATTAAAGGATTTGGATTTTGACTTTTGGACTCTTGCGCCTGGTGCCTTTGGAAGTCATAACAGAAAGAAATGAGTTGAAAGACAAAGTTCTTACTGGTCAATCTACATTCCCACCCTGACCTGTGTTCTTGAGATTTGGGTCATGATTCAAGAGGTCCGAGGTCTGAGTGGTTGAAATGAGTTTCCTCCGTAGAGTGGCTGGGTGAACCCTTAGAGATTGGGTGAGGAGCTCAGTCACCAGGGAGAAACTCAGAGTGGAGTTGCAGCTCTTCCATATCAAGTGGAGCCAGCTGGGGTGACCAGGGCATCTATTTCAGATGCTTCCCGGATGCGTTTCATGGGAAGTGTTCTAGGCATATCCTATCAGCAGGAGTTCTTAGGGAAGACCTAAGACACGCTGGAGAGACTATGTCTCTCAGCTGGCCAAGGGATGCCATGGGATCCCCCCGGAACACCTAGATGAGGTGTCTGGGGAGATTGAAAGCATGAGATTCAGGTAACCATCTAAGAATCCCCGCTTAGATTGTTACCTCGGCAACATGGCCCCAGACAAGCGGTTGAAGATGGATGGAGTGATGAATTGACAGATGGTTGGATGGATGGATGGATGGATGGATGATGGATGGATGGATAGATGAATGGATGGATTTTTTTGTGCAGAGGTAAATAATGCACCTATGTGTTTTATTGAAGAATGAGTGTGTGTGTGTGTGTGTGGGGGGGGGGGGGGTTCTACTCACCAGTCATATTATCGTCATCATCAGTACTCCAAAAATAATAATATCCTGAACCATCTGTAGAATATCAGAACAATCAGAATCAAATCCAAACAGATAATCCCTGTATATTTCTTTAATCAATTCTCTTCTGTTGATATTCAGAACCAGCTCCATTCCAATTCAAACATCCTGAACTAAATCTACTTTATGCTCACATGGTTTTTTCCCATGTCATAACAAGTAATCCAGAAGGTGTCCTCTGTCCCCTCCTCCCCAAAACTGAGCCGTGATGTATAGAACACTGTTTGGTTCACAGATATATCCTAAAGCGTCAAATATTCTTTTGTATTACACATTGTCAGGTTTATTAAAAGGTTTATGTTTACTCCAGCATCTGTTCATTGTTTTTATTTGCTTTGTCTGTCTGTTGACGAGGATTTAAGCAAAAGTCTATAGAAATACATATGATTTCAAGATTAAAAAACAAAAAACAACTTGCCTAGATCTGCTGTTAAGATGGCAATAGCAGCACCTTCATCTGTGTTGGTTATAGTGGCCAGATCACTATACTCCATTCTGCAGAAGCTCTGTGCCTGAGTCCAGTTCCGAGGTTCATTCACAAAGAAATACTGGCGAGTTCGGGTAGGAGGAAGAGGGGCTAATAATTAAAGAAAGCATTTTTTTTTAGATTGAGAAACATAATGAGAGAAGCTCATTTGACGAAGCTTCTGTTTTCTGTTCTGATATTATCTCTCCTGAAAGTGACAAAATAAAAAGGAGTCATATCAATATCAGGGGACAGTAAAAAATATAAACTCATCTTACCAGTGACTGCAGTGATGTTAATTCCACTGCTTCTGACATTCTCAAACACAGAGAACAGAGTAAATATATACTGAGTTCCACCAGTGAGATTTGACACTTTATGAGTTACTGGTCCATCTCCATCTGGAGCAGTGATGTTTATCTTTGAACCATTAAACTGGAGAATAAAGTCAACATTGTCGTTCACTGTATTCCACAGTAAAGTGATACTGGTCTCATCTCGTCCTATCGACCGGAAGCCGTCTGTATTTTGAGGAGCTGGGGAAAACAATGACGGAATTGAATTAAACTTTCAAGAACAGATAACCAATTAAGTCATTCATCCATTTGGATGTAGTTGAGATGATTGGATCTACAGTAGACTATCCACCTTGCATGTTACAACTCTGATGGACCTATGAACAACAATTCACCTAAGCTGAGTGTTTATGGAGGTGGGAGGACGAAGGAGAACCCAGGGAGAAGCCACACAGAAAGGAATAGGCCCTGGAACCTTCATTTTGTGAACCTTTGAGCCGCCACTTTGATGAACTGTTTACTTAATTTCATTGTGCTCATTGTGCTTGTTTATGTCAATCATTTAGTTCAATAGCTTCAGAATCACGCTACAGTGTCCGTTACAGCATTGACATCTCTTGTCTGTCCAGATTCTTCTCCACACAATAAGGCTTCTTCCTGTCACCTGTGCTGCTGTGGCCACCTGCTGCTCATTCTCCTCATGACATGTTCTCTTGTCAGCTCTCTGTTCCAGATTATACGTGTTCATTCCTACTCTCCAGTGTTCCCGTTTCTGTCTGTCATGCTTTGGTGTTCAACCTCATTTCTTCATCCATTCTTCTGTCTAGCCCCCGTCAAGCCTGTCTAACTGTATCAAATAATTACCTGGTTTTGCTTTTCTAACCTGGAATTAGAATTCATGATTATGAGGTGTCTAAAAACCTGTAATAACAGCTATTTCCTGCCAAATTATTGCATTTTAATTCATGAGTGAATAGATGGCCATGGAAATGACCTTTTACTATATACCACTACCTACATAATTCAAGTTCTGAATATTATCTCCCAAGCCCCTAACACCAAAAAGTACACACATAATGTCAGTGGATATGAGAAAATATAAAATCATCTTACCAGTGACTGCACTGATTTTAATTCCACTGCTTCTGCTTTTCTCAAACACAGAGAACAGGATGAATGTGTACTGCGTTCCAGCAGTGAGATCTGACACTGTGTGAGTTACTGGTCCATCTCCATCTGGTGCAGTGATGTTTATCTTTGAACCATTAAACTGGATAATAAAGTCAACATTGTCGTTCACTGTATTCCACTGTAGAGTGATGCTGGTCTCATTTTGAGCTATTGCTTCAAAGCTGTCTGTGTTGGGAGAAACAGAATCCAAAAAATAGGAAGCAAAGAAGGGATCATTAAGGACCAAAGTTTCAGATGTCTTGACTACTTTTCGTAAATATACACCAATTGACCGAGCAGTCATTCAAAATCAAGAATAAATTCACTGAAGTTGATCTTAAAACTGCCAAAAATAATGCTGTTTTTGATGGAGAGCAGTATTATTACATTAAATACATTAAATCCCCATTGCAATCACTTGGGGTGTGAGGCAGGGGAAACTCCGGGCACGACGCGACAGTCCCTCTCTCTCTCTCTGTCTGTCTTTTATATATATATACATATATATATATATATATATATATATATATATATATATATATATATATATATATATATATATATATATGTGTGTGTGTGTGTGTGTGTATTATTTATTTATTCATTTATATATACATATGTATACAGTAAATATATATGGCAAATAAATAGAGGCACTGATCATGGCAGCACAAGAACAGGCCCTAAGTACAAGAGCAATAGAGGCCAATATCTACCACAGTAGATCTGACCCAAGGTGCAGGCTATGTAAAGAAACCCCAGAGTCAGTCCAGCATGTGGTAGCAGGGTGTAAGATGCTCGCCAGCTCAGCATACATGGAAAGGCACAACCAAGTACTGTACAGGAACATCTGTACCCAGTATGGACTAGAAGTACCCAATCCCAATGGGATATACCACCAAAGGTAATTGAGAACAATAAGGCTAAGATCCTGTGGGACTTCAGCTTCCAGGATGACTAACAGCTGCTGGCTAACAAACAGGACATAGTGGTGATGGACAAAGAGCAGAAGAGAGCAGTGGTGATAGATGTGGCGATTCCAGGTGACGCCAACATCAGGAAGAAGGAACACGAAAAGATTGAGAAATATCAAGGGTTGACAGAACAGCTGGAACATATGTGGATGATCAAAGTTAATGTGGTCCCCGTGGTAGTAGGAGCACTTGGGGTAGTGACTCTTCCAAACTGGAAGAGTGGCTCCAGCAGATTTCTGGAACAACATCTGAAGCCACAGTCCAGAAGAGTGCAGACCTAGGAACAGCTAAGATACTGCGCAGAACCCTCAGACTCCCAGGCCTCTGGTAGAGGACCCGAGCTTGAGGATGACACACAGGTGCCACCCCACAAGGGCGAGAGGGTGGCACAATGCCATATGACTGTATGGCATTGTGCCCAAAGTACAGTGAGGCCTCGTTCTTTGCGGTTAATGCATTCCAGGAACCACAGGTAATTTAGAAGTTTATGAACCCTCCACATACTGATATTGAACCACCGTCTTTCTGTACTACCTTTTCCACCCTCTTATCAACAGTTTAAAGCATTTTTGTGTCTCACGAAAGTCTGAGACAGACGGAAGGGACCACACTTCCAGATGCCGTCAGCCAATAGAATGCGGGCATGACATGACTATCACATGACGGTCTACTAAAAATCCACAATGAGGTAGGGACACAAATTTTCGATGCATGAATGTGCAAGGATGCACTGTATACCCTGCCTTACACCCCAGGTATGTGTATGTGTATACATAAGCCCTCTTCTGCTCTTTGTCTACCACCACTGAATGCTGAAAAGCCACAGGAGTCCCTGTTGTTCTCAACCAAATTTAGTGGTCGGTCCCATAGGAATTTGTATACTTCTGGGTACAGATGTCTGTGTACACTATCCCAGCCACTTGGTTATGTCTCTTAATGTACACAGATCCTAGTGGTATCTCATCCACTACAACACGTATATGCTGGACTGTCGCTGGCATCTCTTTGCAGAGCTTGCGCTTTGTGTCTGATCTACTGCAGTAGATCTTGGCCTCTGTAGCGCTTGTGCACAGGGCCTGTTCTTGTTAAACAGTTAGTCTGAACCTTTCTCTGTACAGCACAGATATAGAAATAAGATTAATTACTTTCTGCATAACATATGAAGGGGAAACTGCGGCAGCAGTCCTCGTCTGACCACAATCCTGATTCTCTTGCAGCGACACACCGATTTGTGATAGAGTTTGGTTCACCACTGGCCCACTGTCGAAATGGAGAGCTGCTTCCATCTGACCACACTCTTCCCCCATGCAGACCAATCCATACAGTATCTCCAGCTGACAGGTTGGCGATGATTTCATTTTCTTGTTGATTTCGAATACTGAGTGTTAAAAGGTTGCAGATTCAAACCAAGGTTTAGTATGAGTAAAGACATAAATCACAACAGAAAAAGAAAAACATTGTTCCAAATGGTTAAGAAATGAGGTATTTAAGGTAAAAACAAAAATAGTAATACAGATAGTGATAAAAAGTACAAAAATCCTTAAAATCTTATGTTCCGTGCTTGTGCCACCTTGCCAGTGTTTGTGCTGTACTGTACCTGGCTAGATCAACATGATTCTCCCTACAGAATGCCAGAGCATTGCTCCAGGGAAGAGGAATATCCACCTTTACAAAGGATGCTGCCCCATCTCTGTCACCTGGAAATAGTCAGGAACAATGTTAGAGCAGACTTGAATTATTATTCAGTTTTATGCAGGAATATTCATAAAAAATAAAAAGATCTGGAATCACTGGAAACTTTACACATCACCTCCACATAATGTAACATGCTTTTAAAAACTCTATGTAAAACTATAGTAGACTCTAGTCTTAACTTAGACCACAGCCATTGAAACACTCACCATTGTAGCAAACAAAAGGTCGTCGGAAGTAACAACGAGAGCCAAGCCATGTGCCGTTGTGTGGACTGTCACTGAACAGCCCCACACAGCTCGGTTCTACAGGACTCTCAAGCTGTCCAGAGAACCAGTTTCTAAAGTCTGCCTCTCCTGGATCGTAGAAGGTGACGTTATTCAGAGACCATCTCCAACCATTTATCAAATCAAGATGGAGACCTATCCAAGCTCTGCCTAAAATATGGAGAATCAAACAAATATTATCAAGTGCTGAAGTGACCTGTAGTATAAACATAAAACTACTATACCAATCCAGAACCCTATGTTCCAAATAACAAAGTCAAGGAAAGCAGGTTTAATGTTAGGAATGTAATGTAACAGGAAAACACTGATGACTGCAATCTAAATGTCCCAGAACTATGATAGCCCACAATCTTCAACTTAATCTTCCCGAACCTGAATTTTTATTCTTGATCATATTCTGGCTTTCCTGATAATGATCAGCAGAATAATCCGGATTTGTGGGTCATACAACTATTTGCACTAGTTATGTTATGTAATATATGTACAGTACATCCATGTTCTTTGGGGTTAATGTGTTTCAGGAACCATACGCAATTAAGGAATCCGCCATCGAGATCACGATCTATTTATCTCATTATTTACGGTAATTTAAACTAGGGCCATCAGTTTAAAGCGTTAATTAGATTAATTAATTACGCTGCAAATTAATGCGCTATAAAAATTAACGCAATTACTGTAATCATGAGTGGCAAGTCAATTAGCAAGGATTTTAAATTTAGCCCATTGAGTGACCCGTAGGCTGCAGTGGCATGTCACCAGCGCCATTTGTCAAAAGTAGGGTGACTGACTACAGAGATGGACGCGACACAGGAGAGCGAGGCAAACCCACTCGGACCTTTGGGTGGAAAATGTATTTATAAAAAGAACAAAGACAGAAATATCAACAAAAATGCAGTGATTTGTACCTTTTGTAAAAGAGAATTTTCATATCACTGAAGCAGCTCCGGCCTAATCTATCATTTAAACCAGTTGTTCTTAATCTGGGTTCGATCGAACCCAAGGGGTTTGGTGAGTCGGTCTCAGGGGTTCGGCGGAGGTCAAGGCAAAACACTCGACACGATGTGTCGGGTGTTTTTGCCGAACATACGCAAATCACTGTGTACGTTTGACACATCGTGTCAATTCGTGATGACACGCCCCCTTAGCCATCACTGGCTGCAGGTGATCACGCTACATCGATTAGCCTACCAGTGCTACATGGGATTTTGCTACTCAGTAGTTGATTTATGTCTGTCATCTGATTGCTTTCTTAATATTTTAATTTATAATAACTACGTTGAGCAAAAAAACAAAGTGGTCGGACGGATATGTGCAACGTGAATTTACATGTACTGTATAACGGAACGTGATGGGAGTCAGTGTTCTGCATGATTTGCAATGTCAAGTTGAGCAAGTCTAGTCTCGCACTGGCAAAAATAAACGAACACTTCCTTAAGCTGCGTGGAAAACAAAAGGAACAGACTTTGCTGTGAAAATGACATAAGAGTAGCACTTGTCAAGGTGAAGCTTGGTTTTATTCTTTGAAAAAGGTGACATTAATGCACAATTCATTAAATACACCAGTAAAACATATACTTATGTCTTAAAGTTGAAAAAAAATAAAAATTTTTTTACTAAAGAAGGGTTCGGTGAGTGAACATATTAAACCGGCAGGGTTCGGTACCACCAACAAGGTTAAGAACCACTGATTTAAATGCAAAACATGTCGAGGACACAGAGTTGTCTGTTGTCAGTTCTTGTAACGTTAGCTTACTCTTTTAAAGGAAATGCCTGTTGGCATCTTGCTATTGATATTTTGTTTTAATTAGAGGCATGTTATACTATTCATTTTGAATTGCTGTATTGAGTCAGCTTTAGTATTCATTTTGATTGAGAGTCTGCTTATGTGCCTATTTGTGACTCACCCTCATTTATTTCTGAATTTTATTTAATTTATTTAACTGTATTTGTATTGCATTTTTGAGAAATGCACCTGGTCTAATTGGTTTGCTGATGTGTTTGGCCTTTTTCTTTTGAATTTAATTTATAAAGCACACTTAACCAATAAAAATGCGGATTTCAAATCTTCTTGGTGTATTCTATTGATTAGTCATGCACTACAATTTTGTTATGTCCTAGAATTAGAATTCTTTATTTGGGGGCTTTTAACAGGTATGAGACTAAAAGGTGATTAATTAGATTAATTAATTAAAAACCCTGTAATTAATTAGATTAATTTTTTTAATCGCCTGACAGCACTAATTTAAACTTTATGAACCCTCCCTATGCTGATATTAAACCACCTTCTATCTGTATTACCTTTTCCAACTCTCTTATCAACTATTTAATCCACTTTTGTGTCTTACGAACGCCGAAGAATGGCGGAACGGAGCGCACTCCTGAATGCCCTCACCCAATAGAATGCCCGTAAGGTTTCACGTGACAGCGGAAAATCCACGACAAGGTGGAGTCGCGAGGGTTGATGTAGTGTGTAGAAGTAATGTGTGTGTGTGTGTGTGTGTATGTGTGTGTGCGTGTGTGTGTGTTGGTGTGTGTGTGTGATTGTGTGTGCGTGTATGTGTGTGTTTATGTGTTTGTGAGCTCTACTCACCAGTATCATCACCACTACCCTCATTCAAACCACTTCCTGAAGCATCTGTAGAACAACAGAACAGTCAGAATCAATCCAAACAGATATGTTGTGTATATTTCCCCATAGTAGTTGACGTCAAAATAGAGACCTATCTGACCTCCAGGTGAAATATGGGAATCAGACAAATATTATCAAGGGTTGAATCAAATTAATTTGTTTGTCTTTATCTTGTGGGGCATACAACTATCTGCAGTTAGGATTAACCTGTAAAATCACTTGTCAGTTGAGGACAGTACCTCTGGATTGGTAGATAGGGGTGGAGGTCCCCCTTTTCAAGACAGGAGAGCATAGGGTGTTCTCCAACTATAGGGGGATAGTACTCCAGGAAAAATCTTTTCCAGGATACTGGAGAGTAGGATCACATCAAGAGTCAAACTTTGGATTCAGGAGGAAAAATATGATTTTTGCCTCAGTCGCAGAACACTGGACCAGCTGTACACTTTACGTTGAGTATTCAAGGGTTCGTGGCAGTTTGCACAACCCAGTCCATACGTGCTTTGTGGATCTGGAGAAGGTGTTTGACCGTGTCCCTTGTGGTATCTTGAGGGGAGTGCTCTGGGAGTATGGCGTTGGGTGCCCTTTGCTGTCCAAGAGCTGTCCAATGCCAGAATGACAGAAGCTGGAGCTTGGTTCGCATTGCTGGCAGTAAGTCAGACCTGATCCAAGTGCCCTGTCAAAGTGTTGAACTTTGGTAGGGCTGCCTTTTATCACCAGTTCTGCTGATAATCTTTATGGACAGAATTTCCATGTCCAGCCAGGGGCCGCAGGGAGTCTGGTTGGGGACTCTTCTTCTTGTCCTGTTTGTCACGTGAGGCGGAATATGGACCCAAGTGCAGGACACCAAAAGCAAATCTTCCCTCCATGATTTATTAACAAAACGTAAAAATTCTCCAGACAGACAAGAAACTAATAATCAGGACAGACTACCAGGAACCAAACATGAGCAATGAACCAGCCCTGAGCTCTCATTGAGCCAGGCTTAAAAAGCCTTAGAGTCATTAGCTCAAAACAAGTTCAGGTGAGATGATCACCATGGTGTGTGGATGAGTCTCAGGTGTGGAGCCGTGGCTCCACCCACCAGCTTGGCCTCTCCCTGCCACACAGCAGCACTGCCACGCCGAACCGTGACACTGTTGGCCTCATCAAACCTGGACCTTCAGTGTGCACTGGGGGGCTTTGCACCTAAGTGCAACTGAGGGTCAGTACCTCCAAATCTGCGGCCATGGCTCTAGACCATAATTAGGTGGTCTTCCCTCTCCAGGTCAATGGGGAGTGTTTGCTCCAAGTGGAGGAGTTCAAGGATCTTGGGGTCTTGCTCGTGATTGAGGGTAGAACGAACCATGAGATAGAAACGGATCAGTGCAGATGCTGCAGTTATGCAGTCATTGTATAGGTCTGTTGTGGTGAAGAAAGGGATGAGTTGAAAGACATACTTCTTACTGGTCAATCTACGTTCCTACCATGACCTGTGGTCATGAGATTTGGGTCATGATCAAGAGGACCACATCCCAGGTACGAGTGGCTTGGTGAACCCTTAGTGATAGGGTGAGGAACTTAGTCCCCAGGGAGAAACTCAGAGTAGAGTTACAGCTCTTCCAAATCAAGTGGAGCCAGCTAAGGTGGACTTCAGATGCTTCCCAGATGCATCCAGGCCCCACAATTCCAGGCCCCAAGAGCCTGTTGCCTCAACAACATGGCTCCAGACAATCGGCTACAGATGGATGGATGGATAGATGGATGGATGGATGGATTCACTTTTGGCTCTCAACGGGTGTTGATGTCTTTCTTCTGTCTCCTGTTGTTGCTGTCTCTCTAACTCATACTCATACTGGGTCTCAGATGGACAACAGTTGTTATTACATCAAAGATCTGTACAAAAGAATCACTTCAATAGTGGGAGCTCTACACCAATTTTGGACATGTCAAGTATTACATAGAACAGTTGAAAAACCATTCAACAGCATCATTGTCAGAAACATGGATTAATGAACCAAAAGAATGTGGATTTCTGCTTGGAGTGCTAACTTTGAGACTTTAAAGAGCATGTTGATGATATAATAGCATGTGTAACTGTTAATTACACATGCTATTAACAACTGTTAATTCTTAGATAAACACTGTTCGCTGAGAGGTGAATATGATCATGATATTCTTGTGAAGAATACTGGCACGGTCAACTTCTTGTTTTGCATATCTGTGATGTTAACATACCTTGTTGTCCCTAGGAATAATGTAAACATGATTATGTTCTAGGTTGCATCTGGAACAAAGGCTAAAATCTGGAAGTGGATAAGGGTATGAACGTCTTTCAAAATTCAATGGATGAACTGGATGAAAACATTTAATGTCTGAGTTTGTTGACAACATATGGTAATGAGAGACATATTTGTTGATTCTGGGGGAGGAGAATTTCAAAGCCTTATTGGCGTCCACCTGTCAGCCCTTCGTTTTTTCCAATGTTCTTACTGATGTTGTACATGTGATGAAATAGTGAAGTCTATTATTTTAACATGTCTGAAAAAAATACTGTAAACAAAATAAATAATTGGATGGATGGATGGATTTTTTTTATGCAGAGGTAAAAAATTCACTGATGTGTTTCATGTGTTTGAGTGTGTGTGTGTGTGTGTGTGTGTGTGTGTGTGTGTGTGTGTGTGTGTGTGTGTGTGTGTGTGTGTGTGTGTGTGTGTGTGTGTGTGTGTGAGTGAGTGTGCATGTGTGTGCGTGTGTGTGCGTGTGCGTGTGTGTAGTTCTACTCACCAGTCATTTCATCATCGCCATCTGCACTACCCGAAAAATAATAAAAATCTCCTGAACCATCTGTAGAACATCAGAACAATCAGAACCAAATCCAAAAAGATATTCCCTGTAAACTTCTTTAATCAATTTTCTGTTGATATTCAGAACCAGCTCCATTCCAACCCATCCTGAATAAAAATCAACATGATGTTTTATTTTATTGCTCTGATTGTATGGCTTTTGCTTTTACCCATAGTTTCATGTTTTTAATTTATTTATTTTACTTACAATATATGAGTCTTTTTACCTTTATCTATAATGTTTTTTTTATTTTTTTTATTTGTCTCTAAAGCACTTTGGGCGACAGTGGTTGTTGTAAAGTGCTTAACCAATTAAGTTGGATTGGATTGGATTCCTGTGTCATAACATTACAAGTAATCTAGAAGGTGTCCTTTACCCCCTCCTTCCCCAATACTGGGCCATGATATAGAACACTGTGTTTGGTTCACAGATATCCAGTCATATCAATTTCCGCATTTAGGTGAAATGAGATTGCAATAATCAATGACCTCAACATACTAGAAATATTATATGCCAATTGAAAAAGAAAAGGGATCTGAAAGCATCAATTGGTGATTTCTCTTTGGTAAAAGCAACAGTCGGAACAGATGTTCTTTCGTATTCCACATTGTCAGGTTTACTGAAGGGTTTAGGTTTACTCCAACATCTGTTAATTGTTTTTGGTTGGCTTGTCTGCTGACGAGGATTGAACCAAAAACCGACATAAACCGACATTATTTCGAGATAAAAACTAAAAACTAAAAAGAAAATTACTTGCCTAGATCTGCTGTTAAGCTGGCAATGGCAGCACCTTCATCTGTGTTGGTTATGGTGGCCAGATCACTGAACTTCATTCTGCAGAAGCTCTGTGCTTGAGTCCAGTTCCGTGGTTCATTCACAAAGAAATACTGGCGAGTTCGGGCAGGAGGAGGACGGACTGATAATTCAAGAAAGCATTTTTTTTCTCAGATTCAGAGACACAACTAGTGCAGGGTTTGACAAAGCTTCTGTCTTCTGTCTTGATATTATCTCCCCTGCTAGCACAATAAAGAGGAGTCATCTGTACATCAAGGGACAGTAAAAAATATAAAATCATCTTACCAGTGACTGCAGTGATGTTAATTCCACTGCTTCTGACATTCTCAAACACAGAGAACAGGATGAATGTGTACTTAGTTCCAGCAGTTAGATTTGACACTGTTTGAGTTACTGGTCCATCTCCATCAGGTGCAGTGATGTTTATCTCTGAACCATTAAACTGGAGAATAAAGTCAACATTGTCGTTCACTGTATTCCACAGCAGAGTGATACTGGTCTCATCTCGTCCTATTGACCGAAAGCCATCTGTATTTGTAGGTGCTGGTGAAAAGAGTGAAAGAGTTTAATCAAATTGCTTTGCCAAGGAGATTGGTAACCACCTCAGCGACTTCAGCTTTTACGATGAATGAGTCCATCTCTGAAACCCCAGCCTCTGCTTCCTCTGTGTAAGACAAGGTAACGGGATTGAGGAGATCCTCAAAGTATTCTTTCCACCCCCAACAATATCCTCAGTTGAGGTCAGTAGCTCTCTGCCTCTACTATAAACAGTGTTGGCTGTGCACCACTTTCCCCTCTTGAAGCGCCGAATGGTTTGCCAGAATTTCTTCAAGGCTGACCAACAGTCATCCTCCATTGCCTCCCCGAACTCCTCCCTGACCCAAGTTTTTGCCTCCGCGATTACTCAAGCTGCATTACGCCTGGTAGTACCTGTCAGCTGTCTCCGGAGTCCCACAATTCAGGAAAGATTTGATAGGACTCCTTTTTCAGCTTGACAGCATCCCTTACTTCCGGTGTCCACCACGGGGTTCAGGGGTTACCGCTGCAACAGGCACCAGAGACCTTGCGACCACAGCTACGAGCAGCCGCTTCGACAATGGAGCTGGAGAACATGGTCCACTCTGACTCAATGTCCCCAGCCTCCTACAGGATCTGAGAGAAGCTCTCCCAGAGGTGGGAGTTGAAGACGTCACTGACAGAGGAATCTGCCAGACGTTCCCAACAGACTCTCAAAACACATTTGGGCCTGCCGAGTCTGTCCGGCCCCCTGCTCTGCCAGTGGATCCAGCTCACCACCAGGTGGTGTTCGGTTAACAGCTCTGCCCGTCTCTTCACCCAAGTGTCCAACACACGCGGTCGGAGATCTGATGAGGCGACAACGAAGTCCATCATCAACCTCGGGCTTAGGGTGTCCTGGTGCCATATGCACTTATGGGCATCCCTGTGGTTGAACATGGTGTTCGTTATGGACAAACTGTGACTAGCACCGAATTCCAATAACAGAACACCACCCATGTTCAAATCAGGGAGGCCATTCATCCCAGCGAGGTGTCATTCCATGTCCCTATAGCTAGAGTCTTTGTCTGGGAATTGGATTATCGATCCCCATGCTGACGACTGCCACCCAATCCATACTGCACCCATCCCCTATGGTTTCCTTGTTGGGTGTGGAGTCCAATGGAGGCTGGGCCCACATCGTCCTTTCAAGATCAGGGCTCTGCCCATGGGCAGAGGCCGGGTTATTTTTGTTCAACCATTTGATTAATTTTTGTTCATTGTTTAGCTCAATCATTTGGGTCAGGTCGTTTATATAGTCATTTGGAATGAAATAAAATGTACCTAAAATGTAACTAAAATAATAATATCAGAGGATATGAGAAAATTTGTTTTGAACTGCCAGGCAGGAGGCCTAGATGAAGACTAAAGAGGATGTGTGGATGTAGTGAAAGAGGACAAGAAGGTAGTTGGTGTGAGAGAAGAGGATGCAGAAGACAGGGTTAGATGGAGGCAACTGACTTGCTGTGGCAACCCCTGAAGGGAAAAGCCGAAAGGAGAAGAAAGGATATGAGAGAATGTAAAATCATCTTACCAGTGACTGCACTGATTTTAATTCCACTGCTTATGGTTTTCTCAAACACAGAGAACAGGATGAATGTGTACTGAGTTCCAGGATTGAGACCTGGCACTGTGTGAGTTACTGGTCCATCTCCATCTGGTGCAGTGATGTTTGTCTCTGAATCATTAAACTGTAGAATAAAGCTAACATTGTCGTTCACTGTATTCCACTGCAGAGTGATACTGGTCTCATTTTGACTTGCTGCTTCAAAGATGTCTGAAAATGAAAAAAATAAGGAGCACTAATTTTTTGAGGAGCAAGGTTTAAAATTTCTTGACATTTGGTAAATATTCACAATTCACTGAGCAATCCTCCAAAATCAAGAATAAATGCATTTATATTGTTTGGAAAATCTGCAAAACAATGATAATTTTATTTAAAGTACCTACTTAGAATACATACACACTGCAATCCCTCTAACTTCTTTCTCAACCATCATGGATACTAATTAATTATTGTACACTTTTAGTCCATACTGGGTACGCATGTTTGTGTACACTATCCCAGCCACTCGGTTGTGTCTTCTGGACTGACTCTGCATCTCTTTACACAGCCTGCACCAATGGTCTGATCTACTGTGGTAGATCTTGACCTCTGCAGCGCTTGTGCACAAGAATTGTTCTTGTTAAACAGTTAATCTGAATCTCTCTCTGTACAGCGCATGTGTAGAAATAAGATTCATTACTTTCTGCATAACATATGAATGGCAATGGGATGAAGAAGGAGAAACCAGAGAAAACCCACTTAGTAGGAATCAAACCCAGAACCTTCTTTCTGT
Organism: Antennarius striatus; assembly: GCF_040054535.1. Taxonomy (NCBI): domain Eukaryota; kingdom Metazoa; phylum Chordata; class Actinopteri; order Lophiiformes; family Antennariidae; genus Antennarius; species Antennarius striatus. Next base: position 6,690,608 of record NC_090798.1, on the reverse strand, counting down.
GAACCTTTTAGCTGCCATGTTTTGTTTTTTTTTAATGTTAACCATTTACAGTAATTCATTTTTGGGGCGGCACAGTGGTGCAGTGGGTAGCGCTGTCATCGTACAACAAGGAGGGTCCGGGTTCGAGTCCCACTCTGTGCGGAGTTTGCATGTTCTCCCCGTGTCTGCATGGATTCTCCCTGAGTTCTCCGGCTTCCTCCCACCTTAAAAAACATGTGTTTCAGGTTAACTGGCAGGTCCCACATTGCCAGTAGAACTGAGTGGGTGTGTGCGTGTTTGTGTGTATATGTGTGCTTCATGGTGCACTGGCTTCGCACCCAGAGTTTGCCCCGCCACACGCCTTATGCCAGCTGGGATAGACTCCAGCTCCCCGTGAATTGCAGTGGGTAAGAAAATGAATTAATGAATTAATTTTTGCTGACTGTGGCTGTTTAGTTTGATCATTTAGGTCAGGTCATTTATTAGGTGATATTATTATTGCACCGGGCTTGTTCTTGTTAAACAGTACATCTGACTCTCTCTCTGTATATCACATATGTAGAAATCAGATTTATTACTTTCTGCATAACATATGAAGGGGAAACTGCGGCAGCAGTCCTCGTCTGACC